>NW_028114121.1:0-250000 GCF_964289735.1 Phaethon aethereus | reverse complement strand
AACCCCAACCCTAACCCCCTAATCCTAACCCCTAAACCCAACCCCTAAACACTAACCCCAACCCCCTAACCCTAACGCCAACCCCCTAACCTCCTAACCCTAACCGCTAACCCCTAATCCCCTAACCCTAATCCCCACCCTAACCCAAACCCCCTAACCCTATCCCAAACACCCTAACCCTAACCCCTAACCCCAACCCCCTAACCCCAACCGCCTAACCCTAACCCCTAACCCCAACACCTTTTTTTTGGTGTCTGTCTTTTTGTCTTTCATGTTCTTATGTTTGAGGCAGACATCAATGAAAACATGATTTAGCAGCAGTAGAAAATGGCACCTCCCTGGGACTAATTATTCATTTAAATGAATAATATATTAAACTTCAACAAATTGCTCCCAGGGAGGTGCCATTTTCTACTGCTGCACCAGACTTATTATATTTCGATTTTTTTATACTGACCAAGAAACACACCCTAGGTATACATAGTACCCCGTATTCCAGTTGGGAGTAATCCATAAGCAATCCACACCATAACAATTATGCATTACTCCCAATTAGAATATAGGGTAACCTCCAACTACACAAATACGTCAATTATGTATGCAAATGAGGTACCTTTTTCATTTCCTTTCACACTCCAGAACACCACACGACGACGCATCTCTCTACGCTCCCAAACCACGAACTAACACCCAAGCTCCATCCCTCTGTACGACGGGCCACCCCAGCCAGCCGACAGATCTGTCTCTACACCCCCGGAGGACTTCGGCGACCGCAAATGGCTGCCCAGCTCCACCTCGATGCACCATGGGCCTCCGTAGCCCTCCCGGAGGACTGCTCGCTGATACGGAAGTCCTCCGGGGCCCGGAAGTGCCCCTCTGCTCGCCCCGGAGGACTGCTCGCCGATACGGAAGTCCTCCGGGGCCCGGAAGTCCCCCTCTGCTCGCCGCGGAGGGTTAGAACCTGACGTTACGTGGTTCCCGGCTAGGGTTTAGGGCATTAGCGTTGGGTTTGGGGTTAGGGTTAGGGTCGTTAGGGTTAGGGGGTTAGGGCCGTTAGGGTTAGGGCCATTAGGGTTAGGGGTTGGGGTTCGGGTTGTTAGCGGTTGGGGTTAGGGTGGTTACGGTAAGGGTTGGGGTGGGGTTGGGGTTGGGGTTAGGGGGTTGGGGTTAGGGGTTAGGGTTGGGGTTAGGGTTGGGGTTAGGGGGTTAGGGGGTTGGGGTTGGGGAGGGTTGGGTGTGGGTTGGGGGTGGGGGTTAGGGTTAGGCGGTTGGGGTTGGGGGGGGTTGGCTGTGGGTTGGGGGTTAGGGTTAGGGGGTTGGGGTTAGGGGGTTCGGGTAAGGGTTGGGATTAGGGGTTAGGGGGTTAGGGTTAGGGGGTTGGGGTTAGGGGTTAGGGGGTTAGGCTTAGAGGGTGTAGGCTTAGGGGGTTGGGGTTAGGGTTAGGGGGTTAGGGTTAGGGGGTTGGGGTTAGGGGTTAGGGTTAGGGGGTTAGGCTTAGCGGGCTGGGGTTAGGGTGGGGGTTAGGGTTAGAGGGTTAGGGTTAGGGGGTTAGGGTCAGGGGGTTGGGGTTAGGGGGTTCGGGTAAGGGTTGGGGTTAGGGGTTAGGGTTAGGGGGTTGGGGTTAGGGGTTAGGGGGTTAGGCTTAGGGGGTTAGTGTTAGGGGGTTGCGGTTAGGGTTAGGGGGCTGGGGTTAGGGGGCTGGGGTTAGGGTTAGGGGGTTGGGGTTAGGGTGGGGGTTCGGGTTATGGTTTAGGGATTGGGTTTAGGGGTTAGGATTAGGGGGTTAGGGGTTAGGGTTGGGGTTAGGGTTAGGGGGTTAGGGTTTAGGGGTTAGGGTTAGGGGTTAGGGGTTGGGGTTAGGGGATTAGGGTTAGGCGGTTGGGGTTAGGGGGTTAGGGTGTTGGGGTTAGGGTTAGGGGGTTTGGGTTAGGGTGGGGATTAGGGTTAGGGGATTAGGGGTTAGGGGTTAGGGTTAGGAGGTTAGGGGGTTGGCGTTAGGGTTAGGGGGTTGGGGTTAGGGTTTAGGGGTTAGGATTAGGGGGTTAGGGTTGGGGTTGGGGTTAGGGGGTTAGGGTTAGGGTTTAGGGTGGGGGTTAGGGTTTAGAGGTTAGGGGTTAGTGGTTGGGGTTAGGGGATTAGGGTTAGGGGTTAGTGGTTGGGGTTAGGGGTTAGGCTTAGGGGTTAGGGTTGTGGTTAGGTGTTAGGGTTAGGGGGTGGGGGTTAGGAGGTTGGGGTTAGGGGTTCGGGTTAGGGGGTTTGGGTTAGGGTGGGGGTTAGGGTTAGGGGGTTAGAGTTTAGGGGTTAGGGTTAGGGTTTAGGGTTATGGTTTAGGGTTAGGGGTTAGGGTTAGGGCATTAGGGTTATGCGGGAGAAGGATGGACTTCACAACTCTATGAGAGTTATATTCCAAAGCCGTTTATTGTCGTGTCTGACTCCAATATATATCATAGTCTTTGTTTAGTCACTGCGTACAGACTCATGATTGGTTACAGCTTGTTACACACATTATTGCAATTGGTTATATACAAAATATCACGCGCTGTCCACGCGCCTCTCACACAGTCAGGATTCGCCGCCTGCAGGTGTTCCTGCACTCCTTTGCTGCTGCTTAGTTGTTTTCCACAGCTCCTTCTCCTCAAGGCCGAGCCGAGCAGATATCCAGCTGTTTACCAGCTTCTCAGTGCCACAGCTCCTTCTTCTTAAGGTCGAGCCGTGCAGATCAACACCACAGCTCCTTCTCCTTAAGGTCGAGCCCTTGCAGGGTGATCCCAACATCTCCCCCTTTTTGTTTATCTATAAACAAAACCTGATGGATCATTTGCAACCCAACGACTGTGAGGAAGAGGGACCATCTGTGCATTCTTGTATCGTCCTGTGCCGTGAACTCAGCCCAGCAGTCGGTAGGTGCCAGCTTTACGTGGGCGTCCCCACGGAGGCAACGGTGGCCTTGCCGTACACCGATCCCCCTGCTCTTCGGGAAATCCCGGTATTTATACCTTTGCCAAGGAACGAGTTTCGACACACGTGGCCAGCGAGTGTCAGAACATGCCTCGGTTGCCACCTCTCAACACAGGGAGCCTATGGCGCATGTGCCCGCTGGCCAGACGTGCTGCACGCGCCACAGCCACCCCGTCTGTTGGTTCGTAGGTTTTGTTTACACGGCATCTTGCCATAATCCAGCAGTCACATATCAACTATGCTTAAATTAATAGCAGAATGTTACAAGGCAAACAATTCTAGCTGTACTACTCCTAGCGATAGAAGCTACTTCTAGTGATGGAAAAAGTGCTTGTATAAAGCTATGAAAACCAATATTATATCTTACCAAAGGATTTGTAGTTCTAGAGCGGTTTGCCCTAAAAGCTTTCCATGTTCCTCTCATGATACTGCTAATTTCAGTGTGATTTACCCATACATTTTCTTTTGGCTGAGGTGGCATCCAGATTGCGATGACACCTGGTAGTGTCAAGATGTGTCCGACGACGACGATGGTGACTGTTTCACCCATGGTTTTACCCATTTTGCGGGTACCAAACAAGTTCCAGAATCTGTAATGACACAAGCATAACCTCGTCCCCAGGTTAGCAGTTGAAAAGGTCCTTCCCACATATTCTTTTCCAAATTTTTAACTTTTACTTGCACATTTTGTGTTAACGCAAACAGACTTCCTGTCATTCCTTTTACATGTTTCTCCTTCTGCTAGACGGAAATAATTTAACACATATAAGGCTTTATTCAAACGTTCTTGGGGTGGTGTGGTAGCCTCTCCCCCTTTTTGTTTTTGCAATAAACACTTCAGGGAATGATTCATTCGTTCAACAATAGCTTGTCCAGTTGGGGGATGTGGTATTCCAGTAACATGCGTCACTCCCCATTGAGCAAGAAATGGTTGGCTTGACTGGGCTACATAACAAGGACCATTATCGGTTTTAATTTGTAGGGGTATACCATGGGCTGCGAATGCAGCTCGCAAATGCTTTTGTACATGCCTACTAGTTTCTCCTGTTTGTGCAGTGGCCCAAACTACTGCAGAATAGCAATCAATTGAAACATGAACATATTTAAATCTTCCAAAGTCAGCAACATGTGTCACATCCATCTGCCATAGTTGTAGCGAAGGCAATCCTCCGGGACTAACCGTAATCGCGATTCCTGGGCCTATTTGTTGACAATCAGCACAAGTCTGTATAATAGCTCTAGCGTCACCTGCACTTAGATTAAATTGTCTCGCTAAAACTTTGGCAGATTGATGGAAAAAGGCATGAGAGGCTTGCGCTTGACCTAAACAGTCCGGAGCAGGTCCAGCCCATACTGCGGCAGTCAGCCGATCAGCTCTTGCATTTCCTTCCACCAATTCCCCTGGAAGGTTGGTATGGCTGCGTATATGCATAACGTAATAAGGGTGTCGTCTTTTCTGCAATAAAAACCAAAGCGTTCTAAATTGTTGGTATAGCTGTTCCTGCTCTACCTGTCTGAGGATTCAACCTTCCAATCTTTGGAGTACTCCAACTACATATAAAGAATCAGTAATTATATTCACAGGTTCTTCAGACCATAATTTAAAGGCTTCAATTACTGCCTGTAGTTCTACCCTTTGAACTGATCCTGGCACGACAAGTACCCGTTCTTTCCATTCTCCGTGCTCTCGCCGTACTATTGCTGCCTTGCCTGTTTTCCCACCACCATCCATAAATACTGTAGCACCTTGAACTGGATATTGACTACACTTTGATTTTTTTCTACTTCATGTTTGTGGGGGTTTTTTTGTTTTTTTTTTTTTTTAAAGGTAAACATTTTGTGTGATGGATAATGAATCTAAATGTCACCCTCAAATTCTGCTAATGCAGTTTGCAAGGGAACAGAGTGCTGCAAAGCCCAAGTTGAATATTCTTGTTGTAATGCTACTAAAATCGTTTTCAGGTCCTTTGCCGATATATCAATAATTCTGTTGCGCCCTTTCATAATCAAATTTGCAAAACACTCTACTTTCGTGGTGATGGTTTTTCTGTGCTACTGAGGCAAAAAGACCCACTCTAAAATTTTCAATGGGTCCGCTTTTGATTCTAGCTTTGTTATCCACTGTATTATAAGCGCATAGGGATGTCGCTCATGATTGATTACTGCCAAAGTGATCCCTATCAAGGGGTCTATCCTAGAACTAAATGCTTGAGTTACCTTTTCAGAAATGTTTGCTACTGCTTCCCAGGCTTCCTTGGTCAATTGCCGAGGAGAGTTTAACCTGCTATCCCCTCGCAAGAGCTGAACCAGGGGCTCCATATCTTGGTTTGTGATCCCACAAATCGGTCGAATCCAGTTAACGTCTCCTACCAATTTTTGTACATCATTTAATGTTTTAATCTGAATTCTTAATTCAACCTTCTGGGGGGTTACCGACGTTTCAGTGATCATCCACCCCAAGTACCTCCAAGGCACTTCAGCTTGTATCTTTTCTGGTGCCACTTGCAGCCCACTTTGTCTGAAAAGCTCAACGAGCTTTGCAATTATAGCTTAGAGCTCGCATTTGTCTGGCATGCAGCGCATCGTAGATGTTTGAATGGTCATCTCTTGCAGTGTTGGGCTAGGTGGTGCCTGCAGCTCCACTGTTGAGAGCTCTGTTTGCACGGAGTTGGCTTTTGGGCTTTCATCCCCATGTCCTTAACAGTCTTAGGTCTTAAAGCTCAGCTTCTCATGCATCCTTCGTTCTGGTTTTGACGTGAGCTTTCTCTCTCGGGCCACAGCCATCGCCTCTCTTTCCTGGGGCTGCTCTAAAGCATCCGCACCTGTGTGGTGTCACAGGGTTTCTCTGCCGGCATCATCGTCTGTATGGGAGTCATCCTTGTCGCTTGCCATCTTCTTGTGCCTCCGTCATGTTTGTGGCGTCCATGCTCGGCGTTGCTGTGTGGTTGGAGCTGCCCTGCCCAGGGGTGTAGAAACACTAAAGATGTGGGTAGCATAGCTTTACAGTGGTGTGATATTATGTTGACGTGCCCTGATAGTTCTGGAAAGCACTGTATGGTCTATCTCTGGACAAGTAGCTGTAGATAGCTGGAACAGAGTTATTTTCATCATGTTTTCCAGGTGCCAGAGCTTGGACTCTGGCCTTCTGGGAGCAGCGGTTTCTGTGGTGGTCAAGTGGGTCAAAGCTTGCATGTGCCTTAGCTTGTATACGTGGGGCTCAATACCTGGGCTTTGTTTTTTTGGTTTTTTTTTAGATCTATCTAGAAGGCATATACAGAAAGACGACAGACCTTTTGTCTCGTCAAGCTGTCGGTCAGCATCCAGGCGAATTGCTTTATGCGGTTTGTTTGGGTTTTTTAGATGCGGAGCAATGAGCCATGTGCCAAAGGGTGATGGAAGAGGTGAGCAGAGTGCCAGATGGAGGCAGGCTGGCATCTGATGTTTGAGAACTGGCGTGACTGTCAGTGGATCTTGACTAGCTTATTTGGTGTCTTGTAGGTCAGAATCAATGTGTGAGGTGGGATATCCGCACCGGAGCGGTCTTTGGCAAGGTGAGACATGACCAGTGTGCTAAATCAGCAATTTACTGACGTGTCATAATATACACGTAGCTAGAATCATTACCCTGTTGGTGTTCCGCGGGCGGCGGCCAGGCCTCAGCACAGCAAACTGAAGAGTCTGTCTCCGAGCAGCCTAGGTGAAGGAGCGGGAGAGAGGAAGTGCCACGAGCGGGCTGAGGACTTGGGCAGTATCTTGGTGCCATACTTTTTTCTCTGTGTTTTGGAGAGGTGAAGCCACACAGCAATTGCTAGTCTGAGAAGAGGCAAGTGGCTCATTACGCGGTCCGGCTGGGCTCGAATCGCTGAGGATCATGTGACTACTCGGTTGAGTGTTTGTCTTTGGTCTTTACAGGCACCGTGAGGGCTTTCCTCAAACGGCCGAGGATTTAAGTTGAGTCAACAGAGGAGAGAGGAGCATCAGGGCAGGAACTGCAGAGCGGGTTATGGCTCCAGAGCAGGATGAGTGCTTTATCTCTTGGGTTCTCTCGCTTCTGTAGGATATGCCAGCTGCAACATCTGATTTTTTTGGGGGGGAGGAGCAGCGTGGCACTTCTGAGGAGTGTGTCATCGTGGCAGTCAATGCCAGCCGGCCTGTCAGTGACTAGCGGTGCTCTGTCTTGCGGGTGATTAAGAGGAACCAGGTGAATGCAGGAGCATCCCAGTTACAGGAAGCGCTGCTGCTGAGCATGGATTCTGGACCCTGCCCTCCGAAGGGTAAGTGGCAAAAGCGGTGGATGGTGTGGGGCCGGGAGGGTGGTTTAACGACTGTTGCGGAGAGGGCTGCTTAGGCTCCGTTACGTCTGGGGGTGGATAGAGGGCCTGGGGTCCAACCCGCAGGATGTGAACTTTCTGGCCTATGTCTGTGTCCTAGCATCATTAGTGTTGTCTGCGTTCGGTCTCCTGTATGGTGCTTTCCGGGGGTCTCTACTGCCCCACGGGCTCTCGGCATTTGGCACCCACCTCAGTAGGTGTCTGTGGGTTCTCTAATGCCTCGCTGCTTTGGCGTAGAGCCCATTGAGCACTTCTCGTCTTGTGATCAGAGCTTAAAGCGCATCTTGCATCACAGAAGTTTCTGGAGGGTCGCCTTTGTGGAGGCGATCTGGGTTGCCATGACAGCTCTGCTCTGGTAAGTTCTGTTTCCACAGAGATCCCCTGCAGCATTTCATCCCTGCACCCTTACGGGTGTAGGTCTTAAAGCCTGGCATTGCATACATCAAATATTCCAGTTCTGTGTTGTGTTCCAGCAGTCTGCATAGGTTTTGGCTACCGTCTGAGACCGCCTCACTTTGTGCTTTGTTTTGTGCCGTATCGCTCCGTGTTTGGTCTCGTATCGTGTCGTAACCCTCCGTGCTCGTATCGACTGCCATTTGAGACACTGTTGCCTCGCCCGGCCCGGCGTAACTTTTTTGTATTGCGCGCGCTCTGTATTTGGGTTCGTATGGCCTCGCGTCACCGTTTGTATTCTGTCGCTCTCCGTTTGAATTTTGTAACGCATCGTTTGGCTCGTACGCTATTGCTCCGCACTAATTTCGACCGACCGCTCGAGTCTATCTCGCATCGTACGGCCCTGCATCACGTTCTGCATCGTATCGTGCCACATTTGAACTTGTATGGCCTCATGTCATAACTTGCTTTGTAGTTGAATTTTGTAACGCATCGGTCGGCTCTGTACGGGTGTTTTACCATATTCCTCCGCGCTCATATCGAGCGCCGCTCAAGACAGTCTTGTGTCATACGGCTCCGTGTCGCGACTTGAATTATATCGTTCCACGTGTATATAGACTGTCCTTTGAGAGACTCTTGGCCCTGTATTGTGTTTGGTCTTCCATTGCAGTGCTCTGTATTGTATTTTGCCTTGACTGCGATCTATGAGCACGTTGCATCGTACAGCATTATGTTTGCACACGCATCGTACGGCTGTCTTTATGTTGGTATCGTATGGCATTGCAGAGCCAGCATAGAGGGTTTAAGTGACCTTGAGGTCTCTGTGTATGTGGGTGGGAGTTGAGCAGATCACAGTTCGTGAGGTAGCATGAGCAAAGTCTCTAAGTTGGCAATGGTTTTCCTGATTTTTTTGCAGGCACCTTGTAGCAAGCCTGTGGAAACGGTTGAGGAATCGAGGTCCGAGGAGCAGCGTGTGACAGGCATCAGAGCGATCTGTCACTTTAGGGCAGATCTAGCATTGCGCTGCTCTGGATTTTCAGGTGCCACAGAGGTCTCTGACTGTGAAGCGTTATCTTTGGAATCAGAGAGGAGCAGATGAGCAGAGCTGCGGAGCTTCGTTCTCTCACAGACAAGGTGTGCGTTCAACAGCTTTGGATTTTGTGTTTGCGAGCGGCAGAGCGGCACGAAGCGATTAACGGCATCTTGCATTTAGTGACACGTCCGCTACCGAGGATGGCCATTGACAATGGACCGTGACCAGAGGCACCACAAAAGCAACGCGGCGCAGCAAAAATCCGCAGGTCGTGGAGACCGAGCGCGTCTAAACGTCGGCGTAACGGGAGGGTAGCTTGCGGGGAATTGGTCTTGTGCGGGCGGAGGGAGCGATACGCATCACGATGCATGTGCTGGCAAAACAGCTCTGGGATGAGTGGGAAGGGTCGTGTGGAACGTCTAGTGTGTGTTCGTAAGCGTACCTTATCAAACATCTCGGTGTGTGTTTTGGCACTTGCATCCAAGGTGCCTCGGGCATACTCACATCCTACTGTGATGTGCGGTAGCCATCAGTCATGCCCACACAGGCTCGAGTCATCGGTCTAGCGCCAATCGACCGCATCTTTTTGTGGTGTGACGTAGAAGCATGATGCTGTCGGTGTAGTTTAGCATAGTAGGTGCTTTTGGTCAGTCTGTCTTGTGGCTGTTGCTCGGGCTTTGCCCTCAGCTCTCACGTCTGACTTTCTTGAGAGTTTTTCCAGGGGTTTATTCCTAGCGGTGGGGTCGTCTTAGGTCTCCAGAGTATGGCATTCTTGCACAGCAGAGCCACGCCAGAGTTTGTGCTGTGCGTCCTCAGCACCATTGTGCTTACCGTCAGGCTCTGTCGGCTTGGCATTAAGTCTCCCCTGTGTGGTATTCTAGCACCTTTAGGTAACGTTTGTGGAGCGTGTATATGTGTATTTGAGGTGGAGCCGCATTGCCTCTGTGTAGTAACTCTTGTCAGGATGGAATAGTCAAAGCACAGGAGGATAATGTGTCAATTAGCATGGCCTGTTTGGGTGGAGGTTGTATGGCCCGCTTCTGGGGGCAGCCAGTAGCTATTGGCAAGCGGGCCGTAGAGTCTCTTACGTAGCATTTTGCAGGAGGCACGGGGTGACGCGTGTCCCCGGGGCATATTCTCGAGCCGATCGTGCCAGAGCGGACAATTCAAAGGGAAGAGGAGCAGCAGGGGCACACCTAGGGAAGCATCTTTCTTGGTTTCTGGTTACAAAGGCTGATGCTATAGAATCATGTGGAGCGGTGATGTCTAGAGGGATGTGGTGAGGCAGTTCCCGGCATGATTGGGGTGGACCCCTTAGATATGGGGTGATCTGCCATCGTGGTTGGTGGGTGGTGAAACGGACACGTTGGAGGTGGGGGGGTGGGGGGTGGGTCTAACCTGGTATGTGTGGCTTTTTTGTTTTAGGTTATATGTAATACAGACAGGAGATCAATTTTTTATTTAAAAAAAAAAAAAAACAAACCCCAGCCGGGCGATTTTTTTTTTTTTTCCCCTCGGCTGGGGTTTTTTTTCCCCAGTCCCGGCCGCTCTGCGAGGCGATGTTCATCGCCAATGTTTGGACGCAGGTCGTGCTCGGGCCGGGGTTTTTGCAGGCAGGGTGATCGGTTTTTGAGGCTCCCGGAAGCGGCGTTCCCGAGGAGCCCCGTAGATGTGGGCCACGGCTCATTGCGGCAGGCAGGCGGCAGAACGGATGAGCCGAGAGTCAGGGGTGGTTTGTGTGATAGCCAAATGGGCGGTGTTTTGAATGTGTTTTAACACTGTATGATTTGTGTTTGTGTATGTTTTTCTAATTTGTCCTTGCAGCTTGTAAGTGGAAGAGAGATTTTTTTAGACATGTAGAGAATAAGCAAACTAGAATCCCAGCTGAGGTTATTCTTGAGGGGTTCAGGCTGAGGTTTTTGCAGGCAGGGTGACTTTTTCAAGGCTCTTGCGGAATGCCGTTCCTGGGGAACGTTCCTCTGGAACGTGGTTGGTGCCTGTCGTTGCAGGACAGTATGTTGTTAAGCTGCCGGTTGCGGTCGCAGGGTGTGGGGGGTCATCGGCTGTTATTGAAAAGGACCGGATTGTGAAGCAGGGAGGCCTAACTGTATTTTGTATTAGTAGCATTGTAAATTCTTTTGACGGGTGTTGTGGTTTGTGATGTAATGTTGTTTGTCAATTGTTGTTTTAGCAGGGCCCATCGGGACGAGCGGAACGGTCTCACGCTCTGCCTGGGAATACCGATCGCGGAGACGTTGCCTCAGAGATGAAAACAGATATGTGTGAAGCAACAGACGGAGTACCTAATGGGAATGAGAATCGTGCAAGCCACTACAGGAAGAATCACAGGCACTAAATCGTTGCAACTGCTATTAACGTAAGGATGAGTTTTTAGAGGTTGTGTGTGTGTGTATAAGAAGCACGAGTGAAAACTGAGTAAATGTTCAAGTAATTGCTACCCTTATGGTAAGGAAGAAAGTATTTTTAATATTGGTAGTACAAGTAAATTTTTGAGGCCAGGTGTAAATAATGCTGTTAGAAGGCTTGCTTGGAGTTAGTTGTGGGTCAATGGAAACACACCAAAAAAAAAAATTAACAGAACCACTCTAGGCAGTAAAGTATCCCAATCAAAATCACTGTGGTAACGGAAAAAGGAAACGACAGTACAAAGCTAAGCGAGCGTCTGTCACGCACACAGGTAAACAGAGGCGCCGGGGAAAAGAAAGAGGAGAACTTGTGCAGGCATAGGCAGCTCTCAACTGGGACTCCCAAAGTAATGGAAATAAAGTTTGTAAGTGATTCTTTGAGCGAAAGAATCTCCTGCAGCTCTGGGAGAGTTGTTAACTGCTACGCGTACCTCTAGATAGTGATATGTTAAAAGGAAGCATGTGCATTACTAGCTGTGTAAAGTAGATTTTTGTAAATTTGCATAGTTTTAAAGAAATGTAGATGACTACTTGAGCATAACTGGTGTCCAAAGAAAACAGCACTGTTAGACAATAGCGGGATGGAATTACATCTGAGGAGTAAGAGAAGGAGAATGTCAAGCTTAGGCAGTAATGGTGGAATGTTACATCAGTGTATAAAATCACCTTAACTGCTGTGAGAGCTCCTAATGATAGTTGAAAGAGTACTTCTTAGACCCCCAGAGGTAGGTAGAAAAATGTCCAACCAATAAAGATTAATTTGCTCTCTTGTGTTCTCTCGATTTTTTTTTTTTGTCTGTCTCTGCCTTTTGTCTGTGTCTTTGTTGCCCTTGCATCTTTTTTGTTGGTCTTTCTCAGGCTTGTTTTTGTGTGTGTCTCATGTTTTGTTTTACATTTTTTCTGCATAGTTTTGTCTTTGGGGTTTTTGGTTTCTGTCATCTTGTCTGTGAATTCAGTTGGTTTGGTGTCTTGTCATTGATTTAGGGGATTTTTTTTTTGGTGTCTGTCTTTTTGTCTTTCATGTTCTTATGTTTGAGGCAGACATCAATGAAAACATGATTTAGCAGCAGTAGAAAATGGCACCTCCCTGGGACTAATTATTCATTTAAATGAATAATATATTAAACTTCAACAAATTGCTCCCAGGGAGGTGCCATTTTCTACTGCTGCACCAGACAGGTCAGTATAAAAATTTCGATTTTTTTATACTGACCAAGAAACACACCCTAGGTATACATAGTACCCCGTATTCCAGTTGGGAGTAATCCATAAGCAATCCACACCATAACAATTATGCATTACTCCCAATTAGAATATAGGGTAACCTCCAACTACACAAATACGTCAATTATGTATGCAAATGAGGTACCTTTTTCATTTCCTTTCACACTCCAGAACACCACACGACGACGCATCTCTCTACGCTCCCAAACCACGAACTAACACCCAAGCTCCATCTCTCTGTACGACGGGCCACCCCAGCCAGCCGACAGATCTGTCTCTACACCCCCGGAGGACTTCGGCGACCGCAAATGGCTGCCCAGCTCCACCTCGATGCACCATGGGCCTCCGTAGCCCTCCCGGAGGACTGCTCGCTGATACGGAAGTCCTCCGGGGCCCGGAAGTGCCCCTCTGCTCGCCCCGGAGGACTGCTCGCCGATACGGAAGTCCTCCGGGGCCCGGAAGTCCCCCTCTGCTCGCCGCGGAGGGTTAGGACCTGACGTTACGTGGTTCCCGGCTAGGGTTTAGGGCATTAGCGTTGGGTTTGGGGTTAGGGTTAGGGTCGTTAGGGCTAGGGGGTTACGGCCGTTAGGGTTAGGGCCATTAGGGTTAGGGGTTGGGGTTCGGGTTGTTAGCGGTTGGGGTTAGGGTGGTTACGGTAAGGGTTGGGGTGGGGTTGGGGTTAGGGGGTTGGGGTTAGGGGTTAGGGTTGGGGTTAGGGTTGGGGTTAGGGGGTTGGGGTTGGGGGGGGTTGGGTGTGGGTTGGGGGTGGGGGTTAGGGTTAGGCGGTTGGGGTTGGGGGGGGTTGGGTGTGGGTTGGGGGTGGGGATTAGGGTCAGGGGGTTGGGGTTAGGGGGTTCGGGTAAGGGTTGGGATTAGGGGTTAGGATTAGGGGTTTAGGGTTGGGGTTGGGCTTAGGGGGTTAGGGTTAGGGTTTAGGGTGGGGGTTAGGGTTTAGGGGTTAGGGTTTAGGGGTTAGGGTTAGGGGTTAGTGGTTGGGGTTAGGGGTTAGGCTTAGGGGTTAGGGTTGTGGTTAGGTGTTAGGATTAGGGGGTGGGGGTTAGGAGGTTGGGGTTAGGGGTTAGGGTTAGGGGGTTTGGGTTAGGGTGGGGGTTAGGGTTAGGGGGTTAGGGTTTAGGGGTTAGGGTTAGGGGTTAGGGTTATGGTTTAGGGTTAGGGGTTAGGGTTAGGGCATTAGGGTTATGCGGGAGAAGGATGGACTTCACAACTCTATGAGAGTTATATTCCAAAGCCGTTTATTGTCTTGTCTGACTCCAATATATATCATAGTCTTTGTTTAGTCACTGCGTACAGACTCATGATTGGTTACAGCTTGTTACACGCATTATTGCAATTGGTTATATACAAAATATCACGCGCTGTCCACGCGCCTCTCACACAGTCAGGATTCGCCGCCTGCAGGTGTTCCTGCACTCCTTTGCTGCTGCTTAGTTGTTTTCCACAGCTCCTTCTCCTCAAGGCCGAGCCGAGCAGATATCCAGCTGTTTACCAGCTTCTCAGTGCCACAGCTCCTTCTTCTTAAGGTCGAGCCGTGCAGATCAACACCACAGCTCCTTCTCCTTAAGGTCGAGCCCTTGCAGGGTGATCCCAACATCTCCCCCTTTTTGTTTATCTATAAACAAAACCTGATGGATCATTTGCAACCCAACGACTGTGAGGAAGATGGACCATCTGTGCATTCTTGTATCGTCCTGTGCCGTGAACTCAGCCCAGCAGTCGGTAGGTGCCAGCTTTACGTGGGCGTCCCCACGGAGGCAACGGTGGCCTTGCCGTACACCGATCCCCCTGCTCTTCGGGAAATCCCGGTATTTATACCTTTGCCAAGGAACGAGTTTCGACACACGTGGCCAGCGAGTGTCAGAACATGCCTCGGTTGCCACCTCTCAACACAGGGAGCCTATGGCGCATGTGCCCGCTGGCCAGACGTGCTGCACGCGCCACAGCCACCCCGTCTGTTGGTTCGTAGGTTTTGTTTACACGGCATCTTGCCATAATCCAGCAGTCACATATCAACTATGCTTAAATTAATAGCAGAATGTTACAAGGCAAACAATCCTAGCTGTACTACTCCTAGCGATAGAAGCTACTTCTAGTGATGGAAAAAGTGCTTGTATAAAGCTATGAAAACCAATATTATATCTTACCAAAGGATTTGTAGTTCTAGAGCGGTTTGCCCTAAAAGCTTTCCATGTTCCTCTCATGATACTGCTAATTTCAGTGTGATTTACCCATACATTTTCTTTTGGCTGAGGTGGCATCCAGATTGCGATGACACCTGGTAGTGTCAAGATGTGTCCGACGACGACGATGGTGACTGTTTCACCCATGGTTTTACCCATTTTGCGGGTACCAAACAAGTTCCAGAATCTGTAATGACACAAGCATAACCTCGTCCCCAGGTTAGCAGTTGAAAAGGTCCTTCCCACATATTCTTTTCCAAATTTTTAACTTTTACTTGCACATTTTGTGTTAACGCAAACAGACTTCCTGTCATTCCTTTTACATGTTTCTCCTTCTGCTAGACGGAAATAATTTAACACATATAAGGCTTTATTCAAACGTTCTTGGGGTGGTGTGGTAGCCTCTCCCCCTTTTTGTTTTTGCAATAAACACTTCAGGGAATGATTCATTCGTTCAACAATAGCTTGTCCAGTTGGGGGATGTGGTATTCCAGTAACATGCGTCACTCCCCATTGAGCAAGAAATGGTTGGCTTGACTGGGCTACATAACAAGGACCATTATCGGTTTTAATTTGTAGGGGTATACCATGGGCTGCGAATGCAGCTCGCAAATGCTTTTGTACATGCCTACTAGTTTCTCCTGTTTGTGCAGTGGCCCAAACTACTGCAGAATAGCAATCAATTGAAACATGAACATATTTAAATCTTCCAAAGTCAGCAACATGTGTCACATCCATCTGCCATAGTTGTAGCGAAGGCAATCCTCCGGGACTAACCGTAATCGCGATTCCTGGGCCTATTTGTTGACAATCAGCACAAGTCTGTATAATAGCTCTAGCGTCACCTGCACTTAGATTAAATTGTCTCGCTAAAACTTTGGCAGATTGATGGAAAAAGGCATGAGAGGCTTGCGCTTGACCTAAACAGTCCGGAGCAGGTCCAGCCCATACTGCGGCAGTCAGCCGATCAGCTCTTGCATTTCCTTCCACCAATTCCCCTGGAAGGTTGGTATGGCTGCGTATATGCATAACGTAATAAGGGTGTCGTCTTTTCTGCAATAAAAACCAAAGCGTTCTAAATTGTTGGTATAGCTGTTCCTGCTCTACCTGTCTGAGGATTCAACCTTCCAATCTTTGGAGTACTCCAACTACATATAAAGAATCAGTAATTATATTCACAGGTTCTTCAGACCATAATTTAAAGGCTTCAATTACTGCCTGTAGTTCTACCCTTTGAACTGATCCTGGCACGACAAGTACCCGTTCTTTCCATTCTCCGTGCTCTCGCCGTACTATTGCTGCCTTGCCTGTTTTCCCACCACCATCCATAAATACTGTAGCACCTTGAACTGGATATTGACTACACTTTGATTTTTTTCTACTTCATGTTTGTGGGGGTTTTTTTGTTTTTTTTTTTTTTTAAAGGTAAACATTTTGTGTGATGGATAATGAATCTAAATGTCACCCTCAAATTCTGCTAATGCAGTTTGCAAGGGAACAGAGTGCTGCAAAGCCCAAGTTGAATATTCTTGTTGTAATGCTACTAAAATCGTTTTCAGGTCCTTTGCCGATATATCAATAATTCTGTTGCGCCCTTTCATAATCAAATTTGCAAAACACTCTACTTTCGTGGTGATGGTTTTTCTGTGCTACTGAGGCAAAAAGACCCACTCTAAAATTTTCAATGGGTCCGCTTTTGATTCTAGCTTTGTTATCCACTGTATTATAAGCGCATAGGGATGTCGCTCATGATTGATTACTGCCAAAGTGATCCCTATCAAGGGGTCTATCCTAGAACTAAATGCTTGAGTTACCTTTTCAGAAATGTTTGCTACTGCTTCCCAGGCTTCCTTGGTCAATTGCCGAGGAGAGTTTAACCTGCTATCCCCTCGCAAGAGCTGAACCAGGGGCTCCATATCTTGGTTTGTGATCCCACAAATCGGTCGAATCCAGTTAACGTCTCCTACCAATTTTTGTACATCATTTAATGTTTTAATCTGAATTCTTAATTCAACCTTCTGGGGGGTTACCGACGTTTCAGTGATCATCCACCCCAAGTACCTCCAAGGCACTTCAGCTTGTATCTTTTCTGGTGCCACTTGCAGCCCACTTTGTCTGAAAAGCTCAACGAGCTTTGCAATTATAGCTTAGAGCTCGCATTTGTCTGGCATGCAGCGCATCGTAGATGTTTGAATGGTCATCTCTTGCAGTGTTGGGCTAGGTGGTGCCTGCAGCTCCACTGTTGAGAGCTCTGTTTGCACGGAGTTGGCTTTTGGGCTTTCATCCCCATGTCCTTAACAGTCTTAGGTCTTAAAGCTCAGCTTCTCATGCATCCTTCGTTCTGGTTTTGACGTGAGCTTTCTCTCTCGGGCCACAGCCATCGCCTCTCTTTCCTGGGGCTGCTCTAAAGCATCCGCACCTGTGTGGTGTCACAGGGTTTCTCTGCCGGCATCATCGTCTGTATGGGAGTCATCCTTGTCGCTTGCCATCTTCTTGTGCCTCCGTCATGTTTGTGGCGTCCATGCTCGGCGTTGCTGTGTGGTTGGAGCTGCCCTGCCCAGGGGTGTAGAAACACTAAAGATGTGGGTAGCATAGCTTTACAGTGGTGTGATATTATGTTGACGTGCCCTGATAGTTCTGGAAAGCACTGTATGGTCTATCTCTGGACAAGTAGCTGTAGATAGCTGGAACAGAGTTATTTTCATCATGTTTTCCAGGTGCCAGAGCTTGGACTCTGGCCTTCTGGGAGCAGCGGTTTCTGTGGTGGTCAAGTGGGTCAAAGCTTGCATGTGCCTTAGCTTGTATACGTGGGGCTCAATACCTGGGCTTTGTTTTTTTGGTTTTTTTTTAGATCTATCTAGAAGGCATATACAGAAAGACGACAGACCTTTTGTCTCGTCAAGCTGTCGGTCAGCATCCAGGCGAATTGCTTTATGCGGTTTGTTTGGGTTTTTTAGATGCGGAGCAATGAGCCATGTGCCAAAGGGTGATGGAAGAGGTGAGCAGAGTGCCAGATGGAGGCAGGCTGGCATCTGATGTTTGAGAACTGGCGTGACTGTCAGTGGATCTTGACTAGCTTATTTGGTGTCTTGTAGGTCAGAATCAATGTGTGAGGTGGGATATCCGCACCGGAGCGGTCTTTGGCAAGGTGAGACATGACCAGTGTGCTAAATCAGCAATTTACTGACGTGTCATAATATACACGTAGCTAGAATCATTACCCTGTTGGTGTTCCGCGGGCGGCGGCCAGGCCTCAGCACAGCAAACTGAAGAGTCTGTCTCCGAGCAGCCTAGGTGAAGGAGCGGGAGAGAGGAAGTGCCACGAGCGGGCTGAGGACTTGGGCAGTATCTTGGTGCCATACTTTTTTCTCTGTGTTTTGGAGAGGTGAAGCCACACAGCAATTGCTAGTCTGAGAAGAGGCAAGTGGCTCATTACGCGGTCCGGCTGGGCTCGAATCGCTGAGGATCATGTGACTACTCGGTTGAGTGTTTGTCTTTGGTCTTTACAGGCACCGTGAGGGCTTTCCTCAAACGGCCGAGGATTTAAGTTGAGTCAACAGAGGAGAGAGGAGCATCAGGGCAGGAACTGCAGAGCGGGTTATGGCTCCAGAGCAGGATGAGTGCTTTATCTCTTGGGTTCTCTCGCTTCTGTAGGATATGCCAGCTGCAACATCTGATTTTTTTGGGGGGGAGGAGCAGCGTGGCACTTCTGAGGAGTGTGTCATCGTGGCAGTCAATGCCAGCCGGCCTGTCAGTGACTAGCGGTGCTCTGTCTTGCGGGTGATTAAGAGGAACCAGGTGAATGCAGGAGCATCCCAGTTACAGGAAGCGCTGCTGCTGAGCATGGATTCTGGACCCTGCCCTCCGAAGGGTAAGTGGCAAAAGCGGTGGATGGTGTGGGGCCGGGAGGGTGGTTTAACGACTGTTGCGGAGAGGGCTGCTTAGGCTCCGTTACGTCTGGGGGTGGATAGAGGGCCTGGGGTCCAACCCGCAGGATGTGAACTTTCTGGCCTATGTCTGTGTCCTAGCATCATTAGTGTTGTCTGCGTTCGGTCTCCTGTATGGTGCTTTCCGGGGGTCTCTACTGCCCCACGGGCTCTCGGCATTTGGCACCCACCTCAGTAGGTGTCTGTGGGTTCTCTAATGCCTCGCTGCTTTGGCGTAGAGCCCATTGAGCACTTCTCGTCTTGTGATCAGAGCTTAAAGCGCATCTTGCATCACAGAAGTTTCTGGAGGGTCGCCTTTGTGGAGGCGATCTGGGTTGCCATGACAGCTCTGCTCTGGTAAGTTCTGTTTCCACAGAGATCCCCTGCAGCATTTCATCCCTGCACCCTTACGGGTGTAGGTCTTAAAGCCTGGCATTGCATACATCAAATATTCCAGTTCTGTGTTGTGTTCCAGCAGTCTGCATAGGTTTTGGCTACCGTCTGAGACCGCCTCACTTTGTGCTTTGTTTTGTGCCGTATCGCTCCGTGTTTGGTCTCGTATCGTGTCGTAACCCTCCGTGCTCGTATCGACTGCCATTTGAGACACTGTTGCCTCGCCCGGCCCGGCGTAACTTTTTTGTATTGCGCGCGCTCTGTATTTGGGTTCGTATGGCCTCGCGTCACCGTTTGTATTCTGTCGCTCTCCGTTTGAATTTTGTAACGCATCGTTTGGCTCGTACGCTATTGCTCCGCACTAATTTCGACCGACCGCTCGAGTCTATCTCGCATCGTACGGCCCTGCATCACGTTCTGCATCGTATCGTGCCACATTTGAACTTGTATGGCCTCATGTCATAACTTGCTTTGTAGTTGAATTTTGTAACGCATCGGTCGGCTCTGTACGGGTGTTTTACCATATTCCTCCGCGCTCATATCGAGCGCCGCTCAAGACAGTCTTGTGTCATACGGCTCCGTGTCGCGACTTGAATTATATCGTTCCACGTGTATATAGACTGTCCTTTGAGAGACTCTTGGCCCTGTATTGTGTTTGGTCTTCCATTGCAGTGCTCTGTATTGTATTTTGCCTTGACTGCGATCTATGAGCACGTTGCATCGTACAGCATTATGTTTGCACACGCATCGTACGGCTGTCTTTATGTTGGTATCGTATGGCATTGCAGAGCCAGCATAGAGGGTTTAAGTGACCTTGAGGTCTCTGTGTATGTGGGTGGGAGTTGAGCAGATCACAGTTCGTGAGGTAGCATGAGCAAAGTCTCTAAGTTGGCAATGGTTTTCCTGATTTTTTTGCAGGCACCTTGTAGCAAGCCTGTGGAAACGGTTGAGGAATCGAGGTCCGAGGAGCAGCGTGTGACAGGCATCAGAGCGATCTGTCACTTTAGGGCAGATCTAGCATTGCGCTGCTCTGGATTTTCAGGTGCCACAGAGGTCTCTGACTGTGAAGCGTTATCTTTGGAATCAGAGAGGAGCAGATGAGCAGAGCTGCGGAGCTTCGTTCTCTCACAGACAAGGTGTGCGTTCAACAGCTTTGGATTTTGTGTTTGCGAGCGGCAGAGCGGCACGAAGCGATTAACGGCATCTTGCATTTAGTGACACGTCCGCTACCGAGGATGGCCATTGACAATGGACCGTGACCAGAGGCACCACAAAAGCAACGCGGCGCAGCAAAAATCCGCAGGTCGTGGAGACCGAGCGCGTCTAAACGTCGGCGTAACGGGAGGGTAGCTTGCGGGGAATTGGTCTTGTGCGGGCGGAGGGAGCGATACGCATCACGATGCATGTGCTGGCAAAACAGCTCTGGGATGAGTGGGAAGGGTCGTGTGGAACGTCTAGTGTGTGTTCGTAAGCGTACCTTATCAAACATCTCGGTGTGTGTTTTGGCACTTGCATCCAAGGTGCCTCGGGCATACTCACATCCTACTGTGATGTGCGGTAGCCATCAGTCATGCCCACACAGGCTCGAGTCATCGGTCTAGCGCCAATCGACCGCATCTTTTTGTGGTGTGACGTAGAAGCATGATGCTGTCGGTGTAGTTTAGCATAGTAGGTGCTTTTGGTCAGTCTGTCTTGTGGCTGTTGCTCGGGCTTTGCCCTCAGCTCTCACGTCTGACTTTCTTGAGAGTTTTTCCAGGGGTTTATTCCTAGCGGTGGGGTCGTCTTAGGTCTCCAGAGTATGGCATTCTTGCACAGCAGAGCCACGCCAGAGTTTGTGCTGTGCGTCCTCAGCACCATTGTGCTTACCGTCAGGCTCTGTCGGCTTGGCATTAAGTCTCCCCTGTGTGGTATTCTAGCACCTTTAGGTAACGTTTGTGGAGCGTGTATATGTGTATTTGAGGTGGAGCCGCATTGCCTCTGTGTAGTAACTCTTGTCAGGATGGAATAGTCAAAGCACAGGAGGATAATGTGTCAATTAGCATGGCCTGTTTGGGTGGAGGTTGTATGGCCCGCTTCTGGGGGCAGCCAGTAGCTATCGGCAAGCGGGCCGTAGAGTCTCTTACGTAGCATTTTGCAGGAGGCACGGGGTGACGCGTGTCCCCGGGGCATATTCTCGAGCCGATCGTGCCAGAGCGGACAATTCAAAGGGAAGAGGAGCAGCAGGGGCACACCTAGGGAAGCATCTTTCTTGGTTTCTGGTTACAAAGGCTGATGCTATAGAATCATGTGGAGCGGTGATGTCTAGAGGGATGTGGTGAGGCAGTTCCCGGCATGATTGGGGTGGACCCCCTAGATATGGGGTGATCTGCCATCGTGGTTGGTGGGTGGTGAAACGGACACGTTGGAGGTGGGGGGGTGGGGGGTGGGTCTAACCTGGTATGTGTGGCTTTTTTGTTTTAGGTTATATGTAATACAGACAGGAGATCAATTTTTTATTTAAAAAAAAAAAAAAACAAACCCCAGCCGGGCGATTTTTTTTTTTTTTTCCCTCGGCTGGGGTTTTTTTTCCCCAGTCCCGGCCGCTCTGCGAGGCGATGTTCATCGCCAATGTTTGGACGCAGGTCGTGCTCGGGCCGGGGTTTTTGCAGGCAGGGTGATCGGTTTTTGAGGCTCCCGGAAGCGGCGTTCCCGAGGAGCCCCGTAGATGTGGGCCACGGCTCATTGCGGCAGGCAGGCGGCAGAACGGATGAGCCGAGAGTCAGGGGTGGTTTGTGTGATAGCCAAATGGGCGGTGTTTTGAATGTGTTTTAACACTGTATGATTTGTGTTTGTGTATGTTTTTCTAATTTGTCCTTGCAGCTTCTAAGTGGAAGAGAGATTTTTTTAGACATGTAGAGAATAAGCAAACTAGAATCCCAGCTGAGGTTATTCTTGAGGGGTTCAGGCTGAGGTTTTTGCAGGCAGGGTGACTTTTTCAAGGCTCTTGCGGAATGCCGTTCCTGGGGAACGTTCCTCTGGAACGTGGTTGGTGCCTGTCGTTGCAGGACAGTATGTTGTTAAGCTGCCGGTTGCGGTCGCAGGGTGTGGGGGGTCATCGGCTGTTATTGAAAAGGACCGGATTGTGAAGCAGGGAGGCCTAACTGTATTTTGTATTAGTAGCATTGTAAATTCTTTTGACGGGTGTTGTGGTTTGTGATGTAATGTTGTTTGTCAATTGTTGTTTTAGCAGGGCCCATCGGGACGAGCGGAACGGTCTCACGCTCTGCCTGGGAATACCGATCGCGGAGACGTTGCCTCAGAGATGAAAACAGATATGTGTGAAGCAACAGACGGAGTACCTAATGGGAATGAGAATCGTGCAAGCCACTACAGGAAGAATCACAGGCACTAAATCGTTGCAACTGCTATTAACGTAAGGATGAGTTTTTAGAGGTTGTGTGTGTGTGTATAAGAAGCACGAGTGAAAACTGAGTAAATGTTCAAGTAATTGCTACCCTTATGGTAAGGAAGAAAGTATTTTTAATATTGGTAGTACAAGTAAATTTTTGAGGCCAGGTGTAAATAATGCTGTTAGAAGGCTTGCTTGGAGTTAGTTGTGGGTCAATGGAAACACACCAAAAAAAAAAAATTTAGCAGAACCACTCTAGGCAGTAAAGTATCCCAATCAAAATCACTGTGGTAACGGAAAAAGGAAACGACAGTACAAAGCTAAGCGAGCGTCTGTCACGCACACAGGTAAACAGAGGCGCCGGGGAAAAGAAAGAGGAGAACTTGTGCAGGCATAGGCAGCTCTCAACTGGGACTCCCAAAGTAATGGAAATAAAGTTTGTAAGTGATTCTTTGAGCGAAAGAATCTCCTGCAGCTCTGGGAGAGTTGTTAACTGCTACGCGTACCTCTAGATAGTGATATGTTAAAAGGAAGCATGTGCATTACTAGCTGTGTAAAGTAGATTTTTGTAAATTTGCATAGTTTTAAAGAAATGTAGATGACTACTTGAGCATAACTGGTGTCCAAAGAAAACAGCACTGTTAGACAATAGCGGGATGGAATTACATCTGAGGAGTAAGAGAAGGAGAATGTCAAGCTTAGGCAGTAATGGTGGAATGTTACATCAGTGTATAAAATCACCTTAACTGCTGTGAGAGCTCCTAATGATAGTTGAAAGAGTACTTCTTAGACCCCCAGAGGTAGGTAGAAAAATGTCCAACCAATAAAGATTAATTTGCTCTCTTGTGTTCTCTCGATTTTTTTTTTTTGTCTGTCTCTGCCTTTTGTCTGTGTCTTTGTTGCCCTTGCATCTTTTTTGTTGGTCTTTCTCAGGCTTGTTTTTGTGTGTGTCTCATGTTTTGTTTTACATTTTTTCTGCATAGTTTTGTCTTTGGGGTTTTTTGGTTTCTGTCATCTTGTCTGTGAATTCAGTTGGTTTGGTGTCTTGTCATTGATTTAGGGGATTTTTTTTTTGGTGTCTGTCTTTTTGTCTTTCATGTTCTTATGTTTGAGGCAGACATCAATGAAAACATGATTTAGCAGCAGTAGAAAATGGCACCTCCCTGGGACTAATTATTCATTTAAATGAATAATATATTAAACTTCAACAAATTGCTCCCAGGGAGGTGCCATTTTCTACTGCTGCACCAGACTTATTATATTTCGATTTTTTTATACTGACCAAGAAACACACCCTAGGTATACATAGTACCCCATATTCCAGTTGGGAGTAATCCATAAGCAATCCACACCATAACAATTATGCATTACTCCCAATTAGAATATAGGGTAACCTCCAACTACACAAATACGTCAATTATGTATGCAAATGAGGTACCTTTTTCATTTCCTTTCACACTCCAGAACACCACACGACGACGCATCTCTCTACGCTCCCAAACCACGAACTAACACCCAAGCTCCATCTCTCTGTACGACGGGCCACCCCAGCCAGCCGACAGATCTGTCTCTACACCCCCGGAGGACTTCGGCGACCGCAAATGGCTGCCCAGCTCCACCTCGATGCACCATGGGCCTCCGTAGCCCTCCCGGAGGACTGCTCGCTGATACGGAAGTCCTCCGGGGCCCGGAAGTGCCCCTCTGCTCGCCCCGGAGGACTGCTCGCCGATACGGAAGTCCTCCGGGGCCCGGAAGTCCCCCTCTGCTCGCCGCGGAGGGTTAGGACCTGACGTTACGTGGTTCCCGGCTAGGGTTTAGGGCATTAGCGTTGGGTTTGGGGTTAGGGTTAGGGTCGTTAGGGCTAGGGGGTTACGGCCGTTAGGGTTAGGGCCATTAGGGTTAGGGGTTGGGGTTCGGGTTGTTAGCGGTTGGGGTTAGGGTGGTTACGGTAAGGGTTGGGGTGGGGTTGGGGTTGGGGTTAGGGGGTTGGGGTTAGGGGTTAGGGTTGGGGTTAGGGTTGGGGTTAGGGGGTTAGGGGGTTGGGGTTGGGGGGGGTTGGGTGTGGGTTGGGGGTGGGGGTTAGGGTTAGGCGGTTGGGGTTGGGGGGGGTTGGCTGTGGGTTGGGGGTGGGGGTTAGGGTTAGGGGGTTGGGGTTAGGGGGTTCGGGTAAGGGTTGGGATTAGGGGTTAGGGGGTTAGGGTTAGGGGGTTGGGGTTAGGGGTTAGGGGGTTAGGCTTAGAGGGTTAGGCTTAGGGGGTTGGGGTTAGGGGTTAGGGGGTTAGGGTTAGGGGGTTAGGGTTAGGGGGTTGGGGTTAGGGGTTAGGGTTAGGGGGTTAGGCTTAGGGGGCTGGGGTTAGGGTGGGGGTTAGGGTTAGGGGGTTAGGGTCAGGGGGTTGGGGTTAGGGGGTTCGGGTAAGGGTTGGGGTTAGGGGTTAGGATTAGGGGGTTAGGGTTGGGGTTGGGCTTAGGGGGTTAGGGTTAGGGTTTAGGGTGGGGGTTAGGGTTTAGGGGTTAGGGTTTAGGGGTTAGGGTTAGGGGTTAGTGGTTGGGGTTAGGGGATTAGGGTTAGGGGTTAGTGGTTGGGGTTAGGGGTTAGGCTTAGGGGTTAGGGTTGTGGTTAGGTGTTAGGGTTAGGGGGTGGGGGTTAGGAGGTTGGGGTTAGGGGTTAGGGTTAGGGGGTTTGGGTTAGGGTGGGGGTTAGGGTTAGGGGGTTAGGGTTTAGGGGTTAGGGTTAGGGGTTAGGGTTATGGTTTAGGGTTAGGGGTTAGGGTTAGGGCATTAGGGTTATGCGGGAGAAGGATGGACTTCACAACTCTATGAGAGTTATATTCCAAAGCCGTTTATTGTGTTGTCTGACTCCAATATATATCATAGTCTTTGTTTAGTCACTGCGTACAGACTCATGATTGGTTACAGCTTGTTACACGCATTATTGCAATTGGTTATATACAAAATATCACGCGCTGTCCACGCGCCTCTCACACAGTCAGGATTCGCCGCCTGCAGGTGTTCCTGCACTCCTTTGCTGCTGCTTAGTTGTTTTCCACAGCTCCTTCTCCTCAAGGCCGAGCCGAGCAGATATCCAGCTGTTTACCAGCTTCTCAGTGCCACAGCTCCTTCTTCTTAAGGTCGAGCCGTGCAGATCAACACCACAGCTCCTTCTCCTTAAGGTCGAGCCCTTGCAGGGTGATCCCAACATCTCCCCCTTTTTGTTTATCTATAAACAAAACCTGATGGATCATTTGCAACCCAACGACTGTGAGGAAGATGGACCATCTGTGCATTCTTGTATCGTCCTGTGCCGTGAACTCAGCCCAGCAGTCGGTAGGTGCCAGCTTTACGTGGGCGTCCCCACGGAGGCAACGGTGGCCTTGCCGTACACCGATCCCCCTGCTCTTCGGGAAATCCCGGTATTTATACCTTTGCCAAGGAACGAGTTTCGACACACGTGGCCAGCGAGTGTCAGAACACGCCTCGGTTGCCACCTCTCAACACAGGGAGCCTATGGCGCATGTGCCCGCTGGCCAGACGTGCTGCACGCGCCACAGCCACCCCGTCTGTTGGTTCGTAGGTTTTGTTTACACGGCATCTTGCCATAATCCAGCAGTCACATATCAACTATGCTTAAATTAATAGCAGAATGTTACAAGGCAAACAATTCTAGCTGTACTACTCCTAGCGATAGAAGCTACTTCTAGTGATGGAAAAAGTGCTTGTATAAAGCTATGAAAACCAATATTATATCTTACCAAAGGATTTGTAGTTCTAGAGCGGTTTGCCCTAAAAGCTTTCCATGTTCCTCTCATGATACTGCTAATTTCAGTGTGATTTACCCATACATTTTCTTTTGGCTGAGGTGGCATCCAGATTGCGATGACACCTGGTAGTGTCAAGATGTGTCCGACGACGACGATGGTGACTGTTTCACCCATGGTTTTACCCATTTTGCGGGTACCAAACAAGTTCCAGAATCTGTAATGACACAAGCATAACCTCGTCCCCAGGTTAGCAGTTGAAAAGGTCCTTCCCACATATTCTTTTCCAAATTTTTAACTTTTACTTGCACATTTTGTGTTAACGCAAACAGACTTCCTGTCATTCCTTTTACATGTTTCTCCTTCTGCTAGACGGAAATAATTTAACACATATAAGGCTTTATTCAAACGTTCTTGGGGTGGTGTGGTAGCCTCTCCCCCTTTTTGTTTTTGCAATAAACACTTCAGGGAATGATTCATTCGTTCAACAATAGCTTGTCCAGTTGGGGGATGTGGTATTCCAGTAACATGCGTCACTCCCCATTGAGCAAGAAATGGTTGGCTTGACTGGGCTACATAACAAGGACCATTATCGGTTTTAATTTGTAGGGGTATACCATGGGCTGCGAATGCAGCTCGCAAATGCTTTTGTACATGCCTACTAGTTTCTCCTGTTTGTGCAGTGGCCCAAACTACTGCAGAATAGCAATCAATTGAAACATGAACATATTTAAATCTTCCAAAGTCAGCAACATGTGTCACATCCATCTGCCATAGTTGTAGCGAAGGCAATCCTCCGGGACTAACCGTAATCGCGATTCCTGGGCCTATTTGTTGACAATCAGCACAAGTCTGTATAATAGCTCTAGCGTCACCTGCACTTAGATTAAATTGTCTCGCTAAAACTTTGGCAGATTGATGGAAAAAGGCATGAGAGGCTTGCGCTTGACCTAAACAGTCCGGAGCAGGTCCAGCCCATACTGCGGCAGTCAGCCGATCAGCTCTTGCATTTCCTTCCACCAATTCCCCTGGAAGGTTGGTATGGCTGCGTATATGCATAACGTAATAAGGGTGTCGTCTTTTCTGCAATAAAAACCAAAGCGTTCTAAATTGTTGGTATAGCTGTTCCTGCTCTACCTGTCTGAGGATTCAACCTTCCAATCTTTGGAGTACTCCAACTACATATAAAGAATCAGTAATTATATTCACAGGTTCTTCAGACCATAATTTAAAGGCTTCAATTACTGCCTGTAGTTCTACCCTTTGAACTGATCCTGGCACGACAAGTACCCGTTCTTTCCATTCTCCGTGCTCTCGCCGTACTATTGCTGCCTTGCCTGTTTTCCCACCACCATCCGTAAATACTGTAGCACCTTGAACTGGATATTGACTACACTTTGATTTTTTTCTACTTCATGTTTGTGGGGGTTTTTTTGTTTTTTTTTTTTTTTTAAAGGTAAACATTTTGTGTGATGGATAATGAATCTAAATGTCACCCTCAAATTCTGCTAATGCAGTTTGCAAGGGAACAGAGTGCTGCAAAGCCCAAGTTGAATATTCTTGTTGTAATGCTACTAAAATCGTTTTCAGGTCCTTTGCCGATATATCAATAATTCTGTTGCGCCCTTTCATAATCAAATTTGCAAAACACTCTACTTTCGTGGTGATGGTTTTTCTGTGCTACTGAGGCAAAAAGACCCACTCTAAAATTTTCAATGGGTCCGCTTTTGATTCTAGCTTTGTTATCCACTGTATTATAAGCGCATAGGGATGTCGCTCATGATTGATTACTGCCAAAGTGATCCCTATCAAGGGGTCTATCCTAGAACTAAATGCTTGAGTTACCTTTTCAGAAATGTTTGCTACTGCTTCCCAGGCTTCCTTGGTCAATTGCCGAGGAGAGTTTAACCTGCTATCCCCTCGCAAGAGCTGAACCAGGGGCTCCATATCTTGGTTTGTGATCCCACAAATCGGTCGAATCCAGTTAACGTCTCCTACCAATTTTTGTACATCATTTAATGTTTTAATCTGAATTCTTAATTCAACCTTCTGGGGGGTTACCGACGTTTCAGTGATCATCCACCCCAAGTACCTCCAAGGCACTTCAGCTTGTATCTTTTCTGGTGCCACTTGCAGCCCACTTTGTCTGAAAAGCTCAACGAGCTTTGCAATTATAGCTTAGAGCTCGCATTTGTCTGGCATGCAGCGCATCGTAGATGTTTGAATGGTCATCTCTTGCAGTGTTGGGCTAGGTGGTGCCTGCAGCTCCACTGTTGAGAGCTCTGTTTGCACGGAGTTGGCTTTTGGGCTTTCATCCCCATGTCCTTAACAGTCTTAGGTCTTAAAGCTCAGCTTCTCATGCATCCTTCGTTCTGGTTTTGACGTGAGCTTTCTCTCTCGGGCCACAGCCATCGCCTCTCTTTCCTGGGGCTGCTCTAAAGCATCCGCACCTGTGTGGTGTCACAGGGTTTCTCTGCCGGCATCATCGTCTGTATGGGAGTCATCCTTGTCGCTTGCCATCTTCTTGTGCCTCCGTCATGTTTGTGGCGTCCATGCTCGGCGTTGCTGTGTGGTTGGAGCTGCCCTGCCCAGGGGTGTAGAAACACTAAAGATGTGGGTAGCATAGCTTTACAGTGGTGTGATATTATGTTGACGTGCCCTGATAGTTCTGGAAAGCACTGTATGGTCTATCTCTGGACAAGTAGCTGTAGATAGCTGGAACAGAGTTATTTTCATCATGTTTTCCAGGTGCCAGAGCTTGGACTCTGGCCTTCTGGGAGCAGCGGTTTCTGTGGTGGTCAAGTGGGTCAAAGCTTGCATGTGCCTTAGCTTGTATACGTGGGGCTCAATACCTGGGCTTTGTTTTTTTGGTTTTTTTTTAGATCTATCTAGAAGGCATATACAGAAAGACGACAGACCTTTTGTCTCGTCAAGCTGTCGGTCAGCATCCAGGCGAATTGCTTTATGCGGTTTGTTTGGGTTTTTTAGATGCGGAGCAATGAGCCATGTGCCAAAGGGTGATGGAAGAGGTGAGCAGAGTGCCAGATGGAGGCAGGCTGGCATCTGATGTTTGAGAACTGGCGTGACTGTCAGTGGATCTTGACTAGCTTATTTGGTGTCTTGTAGGTCAGAATCAATGTGTGAGGTGGGATATCCGCACCGGAGCGGTCTTTGGCAAGGTGAGACATGACCAGTGTGCTAAATCAGCAATTTACTGACGTGTCATAATATACACGTAGCTAGAATCATTACCCTGTTGGTGTTCCGCGGGCGGCGGCCAGGCCTCAGCACAGCAAACTGAAGAGTCTGTCTCCGAGCAGCCTAGGTGAAGGAGCGGGAGAGAGGAAGTGCCACGAGCGGGCTGAGGACTTGGGCAGTATCTTGGTGCCATACTTTTTTCTCTGTGTTTTGGAGAGGTGAAGCCACACAGCAATTGCTAGTCTGAGAAGAGGCAAGTGGCTCATTACGCGGTCCGGCTGGGCTCGAATCGCTGAGGATCATGTGACTACTCGGTTGAGTGTTTGTCTTTGGTCTTTACAGGCACCGTGAGGGCTTTCCTCAAACGGCCGAGGATTTAAGTTGAGTCAACAGAGGAGAGAGGAGCATCAGGGCAGGAACTGCAGAGCGGGTTATGGCTCCAGAGCAGGATGAGTGCTTTATCTCTTGGGTTCTCTCGCTTCTGTAGGATATGCCAGCTGCAACATCTGATTTTTTTGGGGGGGAGGAGCAGCGTGGCACTTCTGAGGAGTGTGTCATCGTGGCAGTCAATGCCAGCCGGCCTGTCAGTGACTAGCGGTGCTCTGTCTTGCGGGTGATTAAGAGGAACCAGGTGAATGCAGGAGCATCCCAGTTACAGGAAGCGCTGCTGCTGAGCATGGATTCTGGACCCTGCCCTCCGAAGGGTAAGTGGCAAAAGCGGTGGATGGTGTGGGGCCGGGAGGGTGGTTTAACGACTGTTGCGGAGAGGGCTGCTTAGGCTCCGTTACGTCTGGGGGTGGATAGAGGGCCTGGGGTCCAACCCGCAGGATGTGAACTTTCTGGCCTATGTCTGTGTCCTAGCATCATTAGTGTTGTCTGCGTTCGGTCTCCTGTATGGTGCTTTCCGGGGGTCTCTACTGCCCCACGGGCTCTCGGCATTTGGCACCCACCTCAGTAGGTGTCTGTGGGTTCTCTAATGCCTCGCTGCTTTGGCGTAGAGCCCATTGAGCACTTCTCGTCTTGTGATCAGAGCTTAAAGCGCATCTTGCATCACAGAAGTTTCTGGAGGGTCGCCTTTGTGGAGGCGATCTGGGTTGCCATGACAGCTCTGCTCTGGTAAGTTCTGTTTCCACAGAGATCCCCTGCAGCATTTCATCCCTGCACCCTTACGGGTGTAGGTCTTAAAGCCTGGCATTGCATACATCAAATATTCCAGTTCTGTGTTGTGTTCCAGCAGTCTGCATAGGTTTTGGCTACCGTCTGAGACCGCCTCACTTTGTGCTTTGTTTTGTGCCGTATCGCTCCGTGTTTGGTCTCGTATCGTGTCGTAACCCTCCGTGCTCGTATCGACTGCCATTTGAGACACTGTTGCCTCGCCCGGCCCGGCGTAACTTTTTTGTATTGCGCGCGCTCTGTATTTGGGTTCGTATGGCCTCGCGTCACCGTTTGTATTCTGTCGCTCTCCGTTTGAATTTTGTAACGCATCGTTTGGCTCGTACGCTATTGCTCCGCACTAATTTCGACCGACCGCTCGAGTCTATCTCGCATCGTACGGCCCTGCATCACGTTCTGCATCGTATCGTGCCACATTTGAACTTGTATGGCCTCATGTCATAACTTGCTTTGTAGTTGAATTTTGTAACGCATCGGTCGGCTCTGTACGGGTGTTTTACCATATTCCTCCGCGCTCATATCGAGCGCCGCTCAAGACAGTCTTGTGTCATACGGCTCCGTGTCGCGACTTGAATTATATCGTTCCACGTGTATATAGACTGTCCTTTGAGAGACTCTTGGCCCTGTATTGTGTTTGGTCTTCCATTGCAGTGCTCTGTATTGTATTTTGCCTTGACTGCGATCTATGAGCACGTTGCATCGTACAGCATTATGTTTGCACACGCATCGTACGGCTGTCTTTATGTTGGTATCGTATGGCATTGCAGAGCCAGCATAGAGGGTTTAAGTGACCTTGAGGTCTCTGTGTATGTGGGTGGGAGTTGAGCAGATCACAGTTCGTGAGGTAGCATGAGCAAAGTCTCTAAGTTGGCAATGGTTTTCCTGATTTTTTTGCAGGCACCTTGTAGCAAGCCTGTGGAAACGGTTGAGGAATCGAGGTCCGAGGAGCAGCGTGTGACAGGCATCAGAGCGATCTGTCACTTTAGGGCAGATCTAGCATTGCGCTGCTCTGGATTTTCAGGTGCCACAGAGGTCTCTGACTGTGAAGCGTTATCTTTGGAATCAGAGAGGAGCAGATGAGCAGAGCTGCGGAGCTTCGTTCTCTCACAGACAAGGTGTGCGTTCAACAGCTTTGGATTTTGTGTTTGCGAGCGGCAGAGCGGCACGAAGCGATTAACGGCATCTTGCATTTAGTGACACGTCCGCTACCGAGGATGGCCATTGACAATGGACCGTGACCAGAGGCACCACAAAAGCAACGCGGCGCAGCAAAAATCCGCAGGTCGTGGAGACCGAGCGCGTCTAAACGTCGGCGTAACGGGAGGGTAGCTTGCGGGGAATTGGTCTTGTGCGGGCGGAGGGAGCGATACGCATCACGATGCATGTGCTGGCAAAACAGCTCTGGGATGAGTGGGAAGGGTCGTGTGGAACGTCTAGTGTGTGTTCGTAAGCGTACCTTATCAAACATCTCGGTGTGTGTTTTGGCACTTGCATCCAAGGTGCCTCGGGCATACTCACATCCTACTGTGATGTGCGGTAGCCATCAGTCATGCCCACACAGGCTCGAGTCATCGGTCTAGCGCCAATCGACCGCATCTTTTTGTGGTGTGACGTAGAAGCATGATGCTGTCGGTGTAGTTTAGCATAGTAGGTGCTTTTGGTCAGTCTGTCTTGTGGCTGTTGCTCGGGCTTTGCCCTCAGCTCTCACGTCTGACTTTCTTGAGAGTTTTTCCAGGGGTTTATTCCTAGCGGTGGGGTCGTCTTAGGTCTCCAGAGTATGGCATTCTTGCACAGCAGAGCCACGCCAGAGTTTGTGCTGTGCGTCCTCAGCACCATTGTGCTTACCGTCAGGCTCTGTCGGCTTGGCATTAAGTCTCCCCTGTGTGGTATTCTAGCACCTTTAGGTAACGTTTGTGGAGCGTGTATATGTGTATTTGAGGTGGAGCCGCATTGCCTCTGTGTAGTAACTCTTGTCAGGATGGAATAGTCAAAGCACAGGAGGATAATGTGTCAATTAGCATGGCCTGTTTGGGTGGAGGTTGTATGGCCCGCTTCTGGGGGCAGCCAGTAGCTATCGGCAAGCGGGCCGTAGAGTCTCTTACGTAGCATTTTGCAGGAGGCACGGGGTGACGCGTGTCCCCGGGGCATATTCTCGAGCCGATCGTGCCAGAGCGGACAATTCAAAGGGAAGAGGAGCAGCAGGGGCACACCTAGGGAAGCATCTTTCTTGGTTTCTGGTTACAAAGGCTGATGCTATAGAATCATGTGGAGCGGTGATGTCTAGAGGGATGTGGTGAGGCAGTTCCCGGCATGATTGGGGTGGACCCCTTAGATATGGGGTGATCTGCCATCGTGGTTGGTGGGTGGTGAAACGGACACGTTGGAGGTGGGGGGGTGGGGGGTGGGTCTAACCTGGTATGTGTGGCTTTTTTGTTTTAGGTTATATGTAATACAGACAGGAGATCAATTTTTTATTTAAAAAAAAAAAAAAACAAACCCCAGCCGGGCGATTTTTTTTTTTTTTTCCCTCGGCTGGGGTTTTTTTTCCCCAGTCCCGGCCGCTCTGCGAGGCGATGTTCATCGCCAATGTTTGGACGCAGGTCGTGCTCGGGCCGGGGTTTTTGCAGGCAGGGTGATCGGTTTTTGAGGCTCCCGGAAGCGGCGTTCCCGAGGAGCCCCGTAGATGTGGGCCACGGCTCATTGCGGCAGGCAGGCGGCAGAACGGATGAGCCGAGAGTCAGGGGTGGTTTGTGTGATAGCCAAATGGGCGGTGTTTTGAATGTGTTTTAACACTGTATGATTTGTGTTTGTGTATGTTTTTCTAATTTGTCCTTGCAGCTTCTAAGTGGAAGAGAGATTTTTTTAGACATGTAGAGAATAAGCAAACTAGAATCCCAGCTGAGGTTATTCTTGAGGGGTTCAGGCTGAGGTTTTTGCAGGCAGGGTGACTTTTTCAAGGCTCTTGCGGAATGCCGTTCCTGGGGAACGTTCCTCTGGAACGTGGTTGGTGCCTGTCGTTGCAGGACAGTATGTTGTTAAGCTGCCGGTTGCGGTCGCAGGGTGTGGGGGGTCATCGGCTGTTATTGAAAAGGACCGGATTGTGAAGCAGGGAGGCCTAACTGTATTTTGTATTAGTAGCATTGTAAATTCTTTTGACGGGTGTTGTGGTTTGTGATGTAATGTTGTTTGTCAATTGTTGTTTTAGCAGGGCCCATCGGGACGAGCGGAACGGTCTCACGCTCTGCCTGGGAATACCGATCGCGGAGACGTCGCCTCAGAGATGAAAACAGATATGTGTGAAGCAACAGACGGAGTACCTAATGGGAATGAGAATCGTGCAAGCCACTACAGGAAGAATCACAGGCACTAAATCGTTGCAACTGCTATTAACGTAAGGATGAGTTTTTAGAGGTTGTGTGTGTGTGTATAAGAAGCACGAGTGAAAACTGAGTAAATGTTCAAGTAATTGCTACCCTTATGGTAAGGAAGAAAGTATTTTTAATATTGGTAGTACAAGTAAATTTTTGAGGCCAGGTGTAAATAATGCTGTTAGAAGGCTTGCTTGGAGTTAGTTGTGGGTCAATGGAAACACACCAAAAAAAAAAATTAACAGAACCACTCTAGGCAGTAAAGTATCCCAATCAAAATCACTGTGGTAACGGAAAAAGGAAACGACAGTACAAAGCTAAGCGAGCGTCTGTCACGCACACAGGTAAACAGAGGCGCCGGGGAAAAGAAAGAGGAGAACTTGTGCAGGCATAGGCAGCTCTCAACTGGGACTCCCAAAGTAATGGAAATAAAGTTTGTAAGTGATTCTTTGAGCGAAAGAATCTCCTGCAGCTCTGGGAGAGTTGTTAACTGCTACGCGTACCTCTAGATAGTGATATGTTAAAAGGAAGCATGTGCATTACTAGCTGTGTAAAGTAGATTTTTGTAAATTTGCATAGTTTTAAAGAAATGTAGATGACTACTTGAGCATAACTGGTGTCCAAAGAAAACAGCACTGTTAGACAATAGCGGGATGGAATTACATCTGAGGAGTAAGAGAAGGAGAATGTCAAGCTTAGGCAGTAATGGTGGAATGTTACATCAGTGTATAAAATCACCTTAACTGCTGTGAGAGCTCCTAATGATAGTTGAAAGAGTACTTCTTAGACCCCCAGAGGTAGGTAGAAAAATGTCCAACCAATAAAGATTAATTTGCTCTCTTGTGTTCTCTCGATTTTTTTTTTTTGTCTGTCTCTGCCTTTTGTCTGTGTCTTTGTTGCCCTTGCATCTTTTTTGTTGGTCTTTCTCAGGCTTGTTTTTGTGTGTGTCTCATGTTTTGTTTTACATTTTTTCTGCATAGTTTTGTCTTTGGGGTTTTTTGGTTTCTGTCATCTTGTCTGTGAATTCAGTTGGTTTGGTGTCTTGTCATTGATTTAGGGGATTTTTTTTTTGGTGTCTGTCTTTTTGTCTTTCATGTTCTTATGTTTGAGGCAGACATCAATGAAAACATGATTTAGCAGCAGTAGAAAATGGCACCTCCCTGGGACTAATTATTCATTTAAATGAATAATATATTAAACTTCAACAAATTGCTCCCAGGGAGGTGCCATTTTCTACTGCTGCACCAGACAGGTCAGTATAAAAATTTCGATTTTTTTATACTGACCAAGAAACACACCCTAGGTATACATAGTACCCCGTATTCCAGTTGGGAGTAATCCATAAGCAATCCACACCATAACAATTATGCATTACTCCCAATTAGAATATAGGGTAACCTCCAACTACACAAATACGTCAATTATGTATGCAAATGAGGTACCTTTTTCATTTCCTTTCACACTCCAGAACACCACACGACGACGCATCTCTCTACGCTCCCAAACCACGAACTAACACCCAAGCTCCATCCCTCTGTACGACGGGCCACCCCAGCCAGCCGACAGATCTGTCTCTACACCCCCGGAGGACTTCGGCGACCGCAAATGGCTGCCCAGCTCCACCTCGATGCACCATGGGCCTCCGTAGCCCTCCCGGAGGACTGCTCGCTGATACGGAAGTCCTCCGGGGCCCGGAAGTGCCCCTCTGCTCGCCCCGGAGGACTGCTCGCCGATACGGAAGTCCTCCGGGGCCCGGAAGTCCCCCTCTGCTCGCCGCGGAGGGTTAGGACCTGACGTTACGTGGTTCCCGGCTAGGGTTTAGGGCATTAGTGTTGGGTTTGGGGTTAGGGTTAGGGTCGTTAGGGTTAGGGGGTTAGGGCCGTTAGGGTTAGGGCCATTAGGGTTAGGGGTTGGGGTTCGGGTTGTTAGCGGTTGGGGTTAGGGTGGTTACGGTAAGGGTTGGGGTGGGGTTAGGGGGTTGGGGTTAGGGGGTTGGGGTTAGGGGTTAGGGTTGGGGTTAGGGTTGGGGTTAGGGGGTTAGGGGGTTGGGGTTGGGGGGGTTGGGTGTGGGTTGGGGGTGGGGGTTAGGGTTAGGCGGTTGGGGTTGGGGGGGGTTGGCTGTGGGTTGGGGGTGGGGGTTAGGGTTAGGGGGTTGGGGTTAGGGGGTTCGGGTAAGGGTTGGGATTAGGGGTTAGGGGGTTAGGGTTAGGGGGTTGGGGTTAGGGGTTAGGGGGTTAGGCTTGGGGGGTTGGGGTTAGGGGTTAGGGGGTTAGGGTTAGGGGGTTGGGGTTAGGGGTTAGGGTTAGGGGGTTAGGCTTAGGGGGCTGGGGTTAGGGTGGGGCTTAGGGTTAGGGGGTTAGGGTCAGGGAGTTGGGGTTAGGGGGTTCGGGTAAGGGTTGGGGTTAGGGGTTAGGGTTAGGGGGTTGGGGTTAGGGGGTTGGGGTTAGGGGTTAGGGGATTAGGCTTAGGGGGTTAGTGTTAGGGGGTTGCGGTTAGGGTTAGGGGGCTGGGGTTAGGGGGCTGGGGTTAGGGTTAGGGGGTTGGGGTTAGGGTGGGGGTTTGGGTTATGGTTTAGGGATTGGGTTTAGGGGTTAGGATTAGGGGGTTAGGGGTTAGGGTTAGGGGGTTAGGGTTTAGGGGTTAGGGTTAGGGGTTGGGGTTAGGGGTTAGGGTTAGGCGGTTGGGGTTAGGGGGTTAGGGTGTTGGGGTTAGGGTTAGGGGGTTTGGGTTAGGGTGGGGATTAGGGTTAGGGGATTAGGGGTTAGGGGTTAGGGTTAGGAGGTTAGGGGGTTGGCGTTAGGGTTAGGGGGTTGGGGTTAGTGTTTAGGGGTTGGGTTTAGGGGTTAGGATTAGGGGTTTAGGGTTGGGGTTGGGGTTAGGGGGTTAGGGTTAGGGTTTAGGGTGGGGGTTAGGGTTTAGGGGTTAGGGTTTAGGGGTTAGGGGTTAGTGGTTGGGGTTAGGGGATTAGGGTTAGGGGTTAGTGGTTGGGGTTAGGGGTTAGGCTTAGGGGTTAGGGTTGTGGTTAGGTGTTAGGGTTAGGGGGTGGGGGTTAGGAGGTTGGGGTTAGGGGTTAGGGTTAGGGGGTTTGGATTAGGGTGGGGGTTAGGGTTAGGGGTTTAGGGGTTAGGGTTAGGGGTTAGGGTTATGGTTTAGGGTTAGGGGTTAGGGTTAGGGCATTAGGGTTATGCGGGAGAAGGATGGACTTCACAACTCTATGAGAGTTATATTCCAAAGCCGTTTATTGTCTTGTCTGACTCCAATATATATCATAGTCTTTGTTTAGTCACTGCGTACAGACTCATGATTGGTTACAGCTTGTTACACGCATTATTGCAATTGGTTATATACAAAATATCACGCGCTGTCCACGCGCCTCTCACACAGTCAGGATTCGCTGCCTGCAGGTGTTCCTGCACTCCTTTGCTGCTGCTTAGTTGTTTTCCACAGCTCCTTCTCCTCAAGGCCGAGCCGAGCAGATATCCAGCTGTTTACCAGCTTCTCAGTGCCACAGCTCCTTCTTCTTAAGGTCGAGCCGTGCAGATCAACACCACAGCTCCTTCTCCTTAAGGTCGAGCCCTTGCAGGGTGATCCCAACATCTCCCCCTTTTTGTTTATCTATAAACAAAACCTGATGGATCATTTGCAACCCAACGACTGTGAGGAAGATGGACCATCTGTGCATTCTTGTATCGTCCTGTGCCGTGAACTCAGCCCAGCAGTCGGTAGGTGCCAGCTTTACGTGGGCGTCCCCACGGAGGCAACGGTGGCCTTGCTGTACACCGACCCCCCTGCTCTTCGGGAAATCCCGGTATTTATACCTTTGCCAAGGAACGAGTTTCAACACGCGTGGCCAGCGAGTGTCAGAACACGCCTCGGTTGCCACCTCTCAACACAGGGAGCCTATGGCGCATGTGCCCGCTGGCCAGACGTGCTGCACGCGCCACAGCCACCCCGTCTGTTGGTTCGTAGGTTTTGTTTACACGGCATCTTGCCATAATCCAGCAGTCACATATCAACTATGCTTAAATTAATAGCAGAATGTTACAAGGCAAACAATTCTAGCTGTACTACTCCTAGCGATAGAAGCTACTTCTAGTGATGGAAAAAGTGCTTGTATAAAGCTATGAAAACCAATATTATATCTTACCAAAGGATTTGTAGTTCTAGAGCGGTTTGCCCTAAAAGCTTTCCATGTTCCTCTCATGATACTGCTAATTTCAGTGTGATTTACCCATACATTTTCTTTTGGCTGAGGTGGCATCCAGATTGCGATGACACCTGGTAGTGTCAAGATGTGTCCGACGACGACGATGGTGACTGTTTCACCCATGGTTTTACCCATTTTGCGGGTACCAAACAAGTTCCAGAATCTGTAATGACACAAGCATAACCTCGTCCCCAGGTTAGCAGTTGAAAAGGTCCTTCCCACATATTCTTTTCCAAATTTTTAACTTTTACTTGCACATTTTGTGTTAACGCAAACAGACTTCCTGTCATTCCTTTTACATGTTTCTCCTTCTGCTAGACGGAAATAATTTAACACATATAAGGCTTTATTCAAACGTTCTTGGGGTGGTGTGGTAGCCTCTCCCCCTTTTTGTTTTTGCAATAAACACTTCAGGGAATGATTCATTCGTTCAACAATAGCTTGTCCAGTTGGGGGATGTGGTATTCCAGTAACATGCGTCACTCCCCATTGAGCAAGAAATGGTTGGCTTGACTGGGCTACATAACAAGGACCATTATCGGTTTTAATTTGTAGGGGTATACCATGGGCTGCGAATGCAGCTCGCAAATGCTTTTGTACATGCCTACTAGTTTCTCCTGTTTGTGCAGTGGCCCAAACTACTGCAGAATAGCAATCAATTGAAACATGAACATATTTAAATCTTCCAAAGTCAGCAACATGTGTCACATCCATCTGCCATAGTTGTAGCGAAGGCAATCCTCCGGGACTAACCGTAATCGCGATTCCTGGGCCTATTTGTTGACAATCAGCACAAGTCTGTATAATAGCTCTAGCGTCACCTGCACTTAGATTAAATTGTCTCGCTAAAACTTTGGCAGATTGATGGAAAAAGGCATGAGAGGCTTGCGCTTGACCTAAACAGTCCGGAGCAGGTCCAGCCCATACTGCGGCAGTCAGCCGATCAGCTCTTGCATTTCCTTCCACCAATTCCCCTGGAAGGTTGGTATGGCTGCGTATATGCATAACGTAATAAGGGTGTCGTCTTTTCTGCAATAAAAACCAAAGCGTTCTAAATTGTTGGTATAGCTGTTCCTGCTCTACCTGTCTGAGGATTCAACCTTCCAATCTTTGGAGTACTCCAACTACATATAAAGAATCAGTAATTATATTCACAGGTTCTTCAGACCATAATTTAAAGGCTTCAATTACTGCCTGTAGTTCTACCCTTTGAACTGATCCTGGCACGACAAGTACCCGTTCTTTCCATTCTCCGTGCTCTCGCCGTACTATTGCTGCCTTGCCTGTTTTCCCACCACCATCCGTAAATACTGTAGCACCTTGAACTGGATATTGACTACACTTTGATTTTTTTCTACTTCATGTTTGTGGGGGTTTTTTTGTTTTTTTTTTTTTTTTAAAGGTAAACATTTTGTGTGATGGATAATGAATCTAAATGTCACCCTCAAATTCTGCTAATGCAGTTTGCAAGGGAACAGAGTGCTGCAAAGCCCAAGTTGAATATTCTTGTTGTAATGCTACTAAAATCGTTTTCAGGTCCTTTGCCGATATATCAATAATTCTGTTGCGCCCTTTCATAATCAAATTTGCAAAACACTCTACTTTCGTGGTGATGGTTTTTCTGTGCTACTGAGGCAAAAAGACCCACTCTAAAATTTTCAATGGGTCCGCTTTTGATTCTAGCTTTGTTATCCACTGTATTATAAGCGCATAGGGATGTCGCTCATGATTGATTACTGCCAAAGTGATCCCTATCAAGGGGTCTATCCTAGAACTAAATGCTTGAGTTACCTTTTCAGAAATGTTTGCTACTGCTTCCCAGGCTTCCTTGGTCAATTGCCGAGGAGAGTTTAACCTGCTATCCCCTCGCAAGAGCTGAACCAGGGGCTCCATATCTTGGTTTGTGATCCCACAAATCGGTCGAATCCAGTTAACGTCTCCTACCAATTTTTGTACATCATTTAATGTTTTAATCTGAATTCTTAATTCAACCTTCTGGGGGGTTACCGACGTTTCAGTGATCATCCACCCCAAGTACCTCCAAGGCACTTCAGCTTGTATCTTTTCTGGTGCCACTTGCAGCCCACTTTGTCTGAAAAGCTCAACGAGCTTTGCAATTATAGCTTAGAGCTCGCATTTGTCTGGCATGCAGCGCATCGTAGATGTTTGAATGGTCATCTCTTGCAGTGTTGGGCTAGGTGGTGCCTGCAGCTCCACTGTTGAGAGCTCTGTTTGCACGGAGTTGGCTTTTGGGCTTTCATCCCCATGTCCTTAACAGTCTTAGGTCTTAAAGCTCAGCTTCTCATGCATCCTTCGTTCTGGTTTTGACGTGAGCTTTCTCTCTCGGGCCACAGCCATCGCCTCTCTTTCCTGGGGCTGCTCTAAAGCATCCGCACCTGTGTGGTGTCACAGGGTTTCTCTGCCGGCATCATCGTCTGTATGGGAGTCATCCTTGTCGCTTGCCATCTTCTTGTGCCTCCGTCATGTTTGTGGCGTCCATGCTCGGCGTTGCTGTGTGGTTGGAGCTGCCCTGCCCAGGGGTGTAGAAACACTAAAGATGTGGGTAGCATAGCTTTACAGTGGTGTGATATTATGTTGACGTGCCCTGATAGTTCTGGAAAGCACTGTATGGTCTATCTCTGGACAAGTAGCTGTAGATAGCTGGAACAGAGTTATTTTCATCATGTTTTCCAGGTGCCAGAGCTTGGACTCTGGCCTTCTGGGAGCAGCGGTTTCTGTGGTGGTCAAGTGGGTCAAAGCTTGCATGTGCCTTAGCTTGTATACGTGGGGCTCAATACCTGGGCTTTGTTTTTTTGGTTTTTTTTTAGATCTATCTAGAAGGCATATACAGAAAGACGACAGACCTTTTGTCTCGTCAAGCTGTCGGTCAGCATCCAGGCGAATTGCTTTATGCGGTTTGTTTGGGTTTTTTAGATGCGGAGCAATGAGCCATGTGCCAAAGGGTGATGGAAGAGGTGAGCAGAGTGCCAGATGGAGGCAGGCTGGCATCTGATGTTTGAGAACTGGCGTGACTGTCAGTGGATCTTGACTAGCTTATTTGGTGTCTTGTAGGTCAGAATCAATGTGTGAGGTGGGATATCCGCACCGGAGCGGTCTTTGGCAAGGTGAGACATGACCAGTGTGCTAAATCAGCAATTTACTGACGTGTCATAATATACACGTAGCTAGAATCATTACCCTGTTGGTGTTCCGCGGGCGGCGGCCAGGCCTCAGCACAGCAAACTGAAGAGTCTGTCTCCGAGCAGCCTAGGTGAAGGAGCGGGAGAGAGGAAGTGCCACGAGCGGGCTGAGGACTTGGGCAGTATCTTGGTGCCATACTTTTTTCTCTGTGTTTTGGAGAGGTGAAGCCACACAGCAATTGCTAGTCTGAGAAGAGGCAAGTGGCTCATTACGCGGTCCGGCTGGGCTCGAATCGCTGAGGATCATGTGACTACTCGGTTGAGTGTTTGTCTTTGGTCTTTACAGGCACCGTGAGGGCTTTCCTCAAACGGCCGAGGATTTAAGTTGAGTCAACAGAGGAGAGAGGAGCATCAGGGCAGGAACTGCAGAGCGGGTTATGGCTCCAGAGCAGGATGAGTGCTTTATCTCTTGGGTTCTCTCGCTTCTGTAGGATATGCCAGCTGCAACATCTGATTTTTTTGGGGGGGAGGAGCAGCGTGGCACTTCTGAGGAGTGTGTCATCGTGGCAGTCAATGCCAGCCGGCCTGTCAGTGACTAGCGGTGCTCTGTCTTGCGGGTGATTAAGAGGAACCAGGTGAATGCAGGAGCATCCCAGTTACAGGAAGCGCTGCTGCTGAGCATGGATTCTGGACCCTGCCCTCCGAAGGGTAAGTGGCAAAAGCGGTGGATGGTGTGGGGCCGGGAGGGTGGTTTAACGACTGTTGCGGAGAGGGCTGCTTAGGCTCCGTTACGTCTGGGGGTGGATAGAGGGCCTGGGGTCCAACCCGCAGGATGTGAACTTTCTGGCCTATGTCTGTGTCCTAGCATCATTAGTGTTGTCTGCGTTCGGTCTCCTGTATGGTGCTTTCCGGGGGTCTCTACTGCCCCACGGGCTCTCGGCATTTGGCACCCACCTCAGTAGGTGTCTGTGGGTTCTCTAATGCCTCGCTGCTTTGGCGTAGAGCCCATTGAGCACTTCTCGTCTTGTGATCAGAGCTTAAAGCGCATCTTGCATCACAGAAGTTTCTGGAGGGTCGCCTTTGTGGAGGCGATCTGGGTTGCCATGACAGCTCTGCTCTGGTAAGTTCTGTTTCCACAGAGATCCCCTGCAGCATTTCATCCCTGCACCCTTACGGGTGTAGGTCTTAAAGCCTGGCATTGCATACATCAAATATTCCAGTTCTGTGTTGTGTTCCAGCAGTCTGCATAGGTTTTGGCTACCGTCTGAGACCGCCTCACTTTGTGCTTTGTTTTGTGCCGTATCGCTCCGTGTTTGGTCTCGTATCGTGTCGTAACCCTCCGTGCTCGTATCGACTGCCATTTGAGACACTGTTGCCTCGCCCGGCCCGGCGTAACTTTTTTGTATTGCGCGCGCTCTGTATTTGGGTTCGTATGGCCTCGCGTCACCGTTTGTATTCTGTCGCTCTCCGTTTGAATTTTGTAACGCATCGTTTGGCTCGTACGCTATTGCTCCGCACTAATTTCGACCGACCGCTCGAGTCTATCTCGCATCGTACGGCCCTGCATCACGTTCTGCATCGTATCGTGCCACATTTGAACTTGTATGGCCTCATGTCATAACTTGCTTTGTAGTTGAATTTTGTAACGCATCGGTCGGCTCTGTACGGGTGTTTTACCATATTCCTCCGCGCTCATATCGAGCGCCGCTCAAGACAGTCTTGTGTCATACGGCTCCGTGTCGCGACTTGAATTATATCGTTCCACGTGTATATAGACTGTCCTTTGAGAGACTCTTGGCCCTGTATTGTGTTTGGTCTTCCATTGCAGTGCTCTGTATTGTATTTTGCCTTGACTGCGATCTATGAGCACGTTGCATCGTACAGCATTATGTTTGCACACGCATCGTACGGCTGTCTTTATGTTGGTATCGTATGGCATTGCAGAGCCAGCATAGAGGGTTTAAGTGACCTTGAGGTCTCTGTGTATGTGGGTGGGAGTTGAGCAGATCACAGTTCGTGAGGTAGCATGAGCAAAGTCTCTAAGTTGGCAATGGTTTTCCTGATTTTTTTGCAGGCACCTTGTAGCAAGCCTGTGGAAACGGTTGAGGAATCGAGGTCCGAGGAGCAGCGTGTGACAGGCATCAGAGCGATCTGTCACTTTAGGGCAGATCTAGCATTGCGCTGCTCTGGATTTTCAGGTGCCACAGAGGTCTCTGACTGTGAAGCGTTATCTTTGGAATCAGAGAGGAGCAGATGAGCAGAGCTGCGGAGCTTCGTTCTCTCACAGACAAGGTGTGCGTTCAACAGCTTTGGATTTTGTGTTTGCGAGCGGCAGAGCGGCACGAAGCGATTAACGGCATCTTGCATTTAGTGACACGTCCGCTACCGAGGATGGCCATTGACAATGGACCGTGACCAGAGGCACCACAAAAGCAACGCGGCGCAGCAAAAATCCGCAGGTCGTGGAGACCGAGCGCGTCTAAACGTCGGCGTAACGGGAGGGTAGCTTGCGGGGAATTGGTCTTGTGCGGGCGGAGGGAGCGATACGCATCACGATGCATGTGCTGGCAAAACAGCTCTGGGATGAGTGGGAAGGGTCGTGTGGAACGTCTAGTGTGTGTTCGTAAGCGTACCTTATCAAACATCTCGGTGTGTGTTTTGGCACTTGCATCCAAGGTGCCTCGGGCATACTCACATCCTACTGTGATGTGCGGTAGCCATCAGTCATGCCCACACAGGCTCGAGTCATCGGTCTAGCGCCAATCGACCGCATCTTTTTGTGGTGTGACGTAGAAGCATGATGCTGTCGGTGTAGTTTAGCATAGTAGGTGCTTTTGGTCAGTCTGTCTTGTGGCTGTTGCTCGGGCTTTGCCCTCAGCTCTCACGTCTGACTTTCTTGAGAGTTTTTCCAGGGGTTTATTCCTAGCGGTGGGGTCGTCTTAGGTCTCCAGAGTATGGCATTCTTGCACAGCAGAGCCACGCCAGAGTTTGTGCTGTGCGTCCTCAGCACCATTGTGCTTACTGTCAGGCTCTGTCGGCTTGGCATTAAGTCTCCCCTGTGTGGTATTCTAGCACCTTTAGGTAACGTTTGTGGAGCGTGTATATGTGTATTTGAGGTGGAGCCGCATTGCCTCTGTGTAGTAACTCTTGTCAGGATGGAATAGTCAAAGCACAGGAGGATAATGTGTCAATTAGCATGGCCTGTTTGGGTGGAGGTTGTATGGCCCGCTTCTGGGGGCAGCCAGTAGCTATCGGCAAGCGGGCCGTAGAGTCTCTTACGTAGCATTTTGCAGGAGGCACGGGGTGACGCGTGTCCCCGGGGCATATTCTCGAGCCGATCGTGCCAGAGCGGACAATTCAAAGGGAAGAGGAGCAGCAGGGGCACACCTAGGGAAGCATCTTTCTTGGTTTCTGGTTACAAAGGCTGATGCTATAGAATCATGTGGAGCGGTGATGTCTAGAGGGATGTGGTGAGGCAGTTCCCGGCATGATTGGGGTGGACCCCTTAGATATGGGGTGATCTGCCATCGTGGTTGGTGGGTGGTGAAACGGACACGTTGGAGGTGGGGGGGTGGGGGGTGGGTCTAACCTGGTATGTGTGGCTTTTTTGTTTTAGGTTATATGTAATACAGACAGGAGATCAATTTTTTATTTAAAAAAAAAAAAAAACAAACCCCAGCCGGGCGATTTTTTTTTTTTTTTCCCTCGGCTGGGGTTTTTTTTCCCCAGTCCCGGCCGCTCTGCGAGGCGATGTTCATCGCCAATGTTTGGACGCAGGTCGTGCTCGGGCCGGGGTTTTTGCAGGCAGGGTGATCGGTTTTTGAGGCTCCCGGAAGCGGCGTTCCCGAGGAGCCCCGTAGATGTGGGCCACGGCTCATTGCGGCAGGCAGGCGGCAGAACGGATGAGCCGAGAGTCAGGGGTGGTTTGTGTGATAGCCAAATGGGCGGTGTTTTGAATGTGTTTTAACACTGTATGATTTGTGTTTGTGTATGTTTTTCTAATTTGTCCTTGCAGCTTCTAAGTGGAAGAGAGATTTTTTTAGACATGTAGAGAATAAGCAAACTAGAATCCCAGCTGAGGTTATTCTTGAGGGGTTCAGGCTGAGGTTTTTGCAGGCAGGGTGACTTTTTCAAGGCTCTTGCGGAATGCCGTTCCTGGGGAACGTTCCTCTGGAACGTGGTTGGTGCCTGTCGTTGCAGGACAGTATGTTGTTAAGCTGCCGGTTGCGGTCGCAGGGTGTGGGGGGTCATCGGCTGTTATTGAAAAGGACCGGATTGTGAAGCAGGGAGGCCTAACTGTATTTTGTATTAGTAGCATTGTAAATTCTTTTGACGGGTGTTGTGGTTTGTGATGTAATGTTGTTTGTCAATTGTTGTTTTAGCAGGGCCCATCGGGACGAGCGGAACGGTCTCACGCTCTGCCTGGGAATACCGATCGCGGAGACGTCGCCTCAGAGATGAAAACAGATATGTGTGAAGCAACAGACGGAGTACCTAATGGGAATGAGAATCGTGCAAGCCACTACAGGAAGAATCACAGGCACTAAATCGTTGCAACTGCTATTAACGTAAGGATGAGTTTTTAGAGGTTGTGTGTGTGTGTATAAGAAGCACGAGTGAAAACTGAGTAAATGTTCAAGTAATTGCTACCCTTATGGTAAGGAAGAAAGTATTTTTAATATTGGTAGTACAAGTAAATTTTTGAGGCCAGGTGTAAATAATGCTGTTAGAAGGCTTGCTTGGAGTTAGTTGTGGGTCAATGGAAACACACCAAAAAAAAAAATTAACAGAACCACTCTAGGCAGTAAAGTATCCCAATCAAAATCACTGTGGTAACGGAAAAAGGAAACGACAGTACAAAGCTAAGCGAGCGTCTGTCACGCACACAGGTAAACAGAGGCGCCGGGGAAAAGAAAGAGGAGAACTTGTGCAGGCATAGGCAGCTCTCAACTGGGACTCCCAAAGTAATGGAAATAAAGTTTGTAAGTGATTCTTTGAGCGAAAGAATCTCCTGCAGCTCTGGGAGAGTTGTTAACTGCTACGCGTACCTCTAGATAGTGATATGTTAAAAGGAAGCATGTGCATTACTAGCTGTGTAAAGTAGATTTTTGTAAATTTGCATAGTTTTAAAGAAATGTAGATGACTACTTGAGCATAACTGGTGTCCAAAGAAAACAGCACTGTTAGACAATAGCGGGATGGAATTACATCTGAGGAGTAAGAGAAGGAGAATGTCAAGCTTAGGCAGTAATGGTGGAATGTTACATCAGTGTATAAAATCACCTTAACTGCTGTGAGAGCTCCTAATGATAGTTGAAAGAGTACTTCTTAGACCCCCAGAGGTAGGTAGAAAAATGTCCAACCAATAAAGATTAATTTGCTCTCTTGTGTTCTCTCGATTTTTTTTTTTTGTCTGTCTCTGCCTTTTGTCTGTGTCTTTGTTGCCCTTGCATCTTTTTTGTTGGTCTTTCTCAGGCTTGTTTTTGTGTGTGTCTCATGTTTTGTTTTACATTTTTTCTGCATAGTTTTGTCTTTGGGGTTTTTTGGTTTCTGTCATCTTGTCTGTGAATTCAGTTGGTTTGGTGTCTTGTCATTGATTTAGGGGATTTTTTTTTTGGTGTCTGTCTTTTTGTCTTTCATGTTCTTATGTTTGAGGCAGACATCAATGAAAACATGATTTAGCAGCAGTAGAAAATGGCACCTCCCTGGGACTAATTATTCATTTAAATGAATAATATATTAAACTTCAACAAATTGCTCCCAGGGAGGTGCCATTTTCTACTGCTGCACCAGACAGGTCAGTATAAAAATTTCGATTTTTTTATACTGACCAAGAAACACACCCTAGGTATACATAGTACCCCGTATTCCAGTTGGGAGTAATCCATAAGCAATCCACACCATAACAATTATGCATTACTCCCAATTAGAATATAGGGTAACCTCCAACTACACAAATACGTCAATTATGTATGCAAATGAGGTACCTTTTTCATTTCCTTTCACACTCCAGAACACCACACGACGACGCATCTCTCTACGCTCCCAAACCACGAACTAACACCCAAGCTCCATCCCTCTGTACGACGGGCCACCCCAGCCAGCCGACAGATCTGTCTCTACACCCCCGGAGGACTTCGGCGACCGCAAATGGCTGCCCAGCTCCACCTCGATGCACCATGGGCCTCCGTAGCCCTCCCGGAGGACTGCTCGCTGATACGGAAGTCCTCCGGGGCCCGGAAGTGCCCCTCTGCTCGCCCCGGAGGACTGCTCGCCGATACGGAAGTCCTCCGGGGCCCGGAAGTCCCCCTCTGCTCGCCGCGGAGGGTTAGGACCTGACGTTACGTGGTTCCCGGCTAGGGTTTAGGGCATTAGTGTTGGGTTTGGGGTTAGGGTTAGGGTCGTTAGGGTTAGGGGGTTAGGGCCGTTAGGGTTAGGGCCATTAGGGTTAGGGGTTGGGGTTCGGGTTGTTAGCGGTTGGGGTTAGGGTGGTTACGGTAAGGGTTGGGGTGGGGTTAGGGGGTTGGGGTTAGGGGGTTGGGGTTAGGGGTTAGGGTTGGGGTTAGGGTTGGGGTTAGGGGGTTAGGGGGTTGGGGTTGGGGGGGTTGGGTGTGGGTTGGGGGTGGGGGTTAGGGTTAGGCGGTTGGGGTTGGGGGGGGTTGGGTGTGGGTTGGGGGTGGGGGTTAGGGTTAGGGGGTTGGGGTTAGGGGGTTCGGGTAAGGGTTGGGATTAGGGGTTAGGGGGTTAGGGTTAGGGGGTTGGGGTTAGGGGTTAGGGGGTTAGGCTTGGGGGGTTGGGGTTAGGGGTTAGGGGGTTAGGGTTAGGGGGTTGGGGTTAGGGGTTAGGGTTAGGGGGTTAGGCTTAGGGGGCTGGGGTTAGGGTGGGGCTTAGGGTTAGGGGGTTAGGGTCAGGGAGTTGGGGTTAGGGGGTTCGGGTAAGGGTTGGGGTTAGGGGTTAGGGTTAGGGGGTTGGGGTTAGGGGGTTGGGGTTAGGGGTTAGGGGATTAGGCTTAGGGGGTTAGTGTTAGGGGGTTGCGGTTAGGGTTAGGGGGCTGGGGTTAGGGGGCTGGGGTTAGGGTTAGGGGGTTGGGGTTAGGGTGGGGGTTTGGGTTATGGTTTAGGGATTGGGTTTAGGGGTTAGGATTAGGGGGTTAGGGGTTAGGGTTAGGGGGTTAGGGTTTAGGGGTTAGGGTTAGGGGTTGGGGTTAGGGGTTAGGGTTAGGCGGTTGGGGTTAGGGGGTTAGGGTGTTGGGGTTAGGGTTAGGGGGTTTGGGTTAGGGTGGGGATTAGGGTTAGGGGATTAGGGGTTAGGGGTTAGGGTTAGGAGGTTAGGGGGTTGGCGTTAGGGTTAGGGGGTTGGGGTTAGTGTTTAGGGGTTGGGTTTAGGGGTTAGGATTAGGGGTTTAGGGTTGGGGTTGGGGTTAGGGGGTTAGGGTTAGGGTTTAGGGTGGGGGTTAGGGTTTAGGGGTTAGGGTTTAGGGGTTAGGGGTTAGTGGTTGGGGTTAGGGGATTAGGGTTAGGGGTTAGTGGTTGGGGTTAGGGGTTAGGCTTAGGGGTTAGGGTTGTGGTTAGGTGTTAGGGTTAGGGGGTGGGGGTTAGGAGGTTGGGGTTAGGGGTTAGGGTTAGGGGGTTTGGATTAGGGTGGGGGTTAGGGTTAGGGGTTTAGGGGTTAGGGTTAGGGGTTAGGGTTATGGTTTAGGGTTAGGGGTTAGGGTTAGGGCATTAGGGTTATGCGGGAGAAGGATGGACTTCACAACTCTATGAGAGTTATATTCCAAAGCCGTTTATTGTCTTGTCTGACTCCAATATATATCATAGTCTTTGTTTAGTCACTGCGTACAGACTCATGATTGGTTACAGCTTGTTACACGCATTATTGCAATTGGTTATATACAAAATATCACGCGCTGTCCACGCGCCTCTCACACAGTCAGGATTCGCTGCCTGCAGGTGTTCCTGCACTCCTTTGCTGCTGCTTAGTTGTTTTCCACAGCTCCTTCTCCTCAAGGCCGAGCCGAGCAGATATCCAGCTGTTTACCAGCTTCTCAGTGCCACAGCTCCTTCTTCTTAAGGTCGAGCCGTGCAGATCAACACCACAGCTCCTTCTCCTTAAGGTCGAGCCCTTGCAGGGTGATCCCAACATCTCCCCCTTTTTGTTTATCTATAAACAAAACCTGATGGATCATTTGCAACCCAACGACTGTGAGGAAGATGGACCATCTGTGCATTCTTGTATCGTCCTGTGCCGTGAACTCAGCCCAGCAGTCGGTAGGTGCCAGCTTTACGTGGGCGTCCCCACGGAGGCAACGGTGGCCTTGCTGTACACCGACCCCCCTGCTCTTCGGGAAATCCCGGTATTTATACCTTTGCCAAGGAACGAGTTTCGACACGCGTGGCCAGCGAGTGTCAGAACACGCCTCGGTTGCCACCTCTCAACACAGGGAGCCTATGGCGCATGTGCCCGCTGGCCAGACGTGCTGCACGCGCCACAGCCACCCCGTCTGTTGGTTCGTAGGTTTTGTTTACACGGCATCTTGCCATAATCCAGCAGTCACATATCAACTATGCTTAAATTAATAGCAGAATGTTACAAGGCAAACAATTCTAGCTGTACTACTCCTAGCGATAGAAGCTACTTCTAGTGATGGAAAAAGTGCTTGTATAAAGCTATGAAAACCAATATTATATCTTACCAAAGGATTTGTAGTTCTAGAGCGGTTTGCCCTAAAAGCTTTCCATGTTCCTCTCATGATACTGCTAATTTCAGTGTGATTTACCCATACATTTTCTTTTGGCTGAGGTGGCATCCAGATTGCGATGACACCTGGTAGTGTCAAGATGTGTCCGACGACGACGATGGTGACTGTTTCACCCATGGTTTTACCCATTTTGCGGGTACCAAACAAGTTCCAGAATCTGTAATGACACAAGCATAACCTCGTCCCCAGGTTAGCAGTTGAAAAGGTCCTTCCCACATATTCTTTTCCAAATTTTTAACTTTTACTTGCACATTTTGTGTTAACGCAAACAGACTTCCTGTCATTCCTTTTACATGTTTCTCCTTCTGCTAGACGGAAATAATTTAACACATATAAGGCTTTATTCAAACGTTCTTGGGGTGGTGTGGTAGCCTCTCCCCCTTTTTGTTTTTGCAATAAACACTTCAGGGAATGATTCATTCGTTCAACAATAGCTTGTCCAGTTGGGGGATGTGGTATTCCAGTAACATGCGTCACTCCCCATTGAGCAAGAAATGGTTGGCTTGACTGGGCTACATAACAAGGACCATTATCGGTTTTAATTTGTAGGGGTATACCATGGGCTGCGAATGCAGCTCGCAAATGCTTTTGTACATGCCTACTAGTTTCTCCTGTTTGTGCAGTGGCCCAAACTACTGCAGAATAGCAATCAATTGAAACATGAACATATTTAAATCTTCCAAAGTCAGCAACATGTGTCACATCCATCTGCCATAGTTGTAGCGAAGGCAATCCTCCGGGACTAACCGTAATCGCGATTCCTGGGCCTATTTGTTGACAATCAGCACAAGTCTGTATAATAGCTCTAGCGTCACCTGCACTTAGATTAAATTGTCTCGCTAAAACTTTGGCAGATTGATGGAAAAAGGCATGAGAGGCTTGCGCTTGACCTAAACAGTCCGGAGCAGGTCCAGCCCATACTGCGGCAGTCAGCCGATCAGCTCTTACATTTCCTTCCACCAATTCCCCTGGAAGGTTGGTATGGCTGCGTATATGCATAACGTAATAAGGGTGTCGTCTTTTCTGCAATAAAAACCAAAGCGTTCTAAATTGTTGGTATAGCTGTTCCTGCTCTACCTGTCTGAGGATTCAACCTTCCAATCTTTGGAGTACTCCAACTACATATAAAGAATCAGTAATTATATTCACAGGTTCTTCAGACCATAATTTAAAGGCTTCAATTACTGCCTGTAGTTCTACCCTTTGAACTGATCCTGGCACGACAAGTACCCGTTCTTTCCATTCTCCGTGCTCTCGCCGTACTATTGCTGCCTTGCCTGTTTTCCCACCACCATCCGTAAATACTGTAGCACCTTGAACTGGATATTGACTACACTTTGATTTTTTTCTACTTCATGTTTGTGGGGGTTTTTTTGTTTTTTTTTTTTTTTAAAGGTAAACATTTTGTGTGATGGATAATGAATCTAAATGTCACCCTCAAATTCTGCTAATGCAGTTTGCAAGGGAACAGAGTGCTGCAAAGCCCAAGTTGAATATTCTTGTTGTAATGCTACTAAAATCGTTTTCAGGTCCTTTGCCGATATATCAATAATTCTGTTGCGCCCTTTCATAATCAAATTTGCAAAACACTCTACTTTCGTGGTGATGGTTTTTCTGTGCTACTGAGGCAAAAAGACCCACTCTAAAATTTTCAATGGGTCCGCTTTTGATTCTAGCTTTGTTATCCACTGTATTATAAGCGCATAGGGATGTCGCTCATGATTGATTACTGCCAAAGTGATCCCTATCAAGGGGTCTATCCTAGAACTAAATGCTTGAGTTACCTTTTCAGAAATGTTTGCTACTGCTTCCCAGGCTTCCTTGGTCAATTGCCGAGGAGAGTTTAACCTGCTATCCCCTCGCAAGAGCTGAACCAGGGGCTCCATATCTTGGTTTGTGATCCCACAAATCGGTCGAATCCAGTTAACGTCTCCTACCAATTTTTGTACATCATTTAATGTTTTAATCTGAATTCTTAATTCAACCTTCTGGGGGGTTACCGACGTTTCAGTGATCATCCACCCCAAGTACCTCCAAGGCACTTCAGCTTGTATCTTTTCTGGTGCCACTTGCAGCCCACTTTGTCTGAAAAGCTCAACGAGCTTTGCAATTATAGCTTAGAGCTCGCATTTGTCTGGCATGCAGCGCATCGTAGATGTTTGAATGGTCATCTCTTGCAGTGTTGGGCTAGGTGGTGCCTGCAGCTCCACTGTTGAGAGCTCTGTTTGCATGGAGTTGGCTTTTGGGCTTTCATCCCCATGTCCTTAACAGTCTTAGGTCTTAAAGCTCAGCTTCTCATGCATCCTTCGTTCTGGTTTTGACGTGACCTTTCTCTCTCGGGCCACAGCCATCGCCTCTCTTTCCTGGGGCTGCTCTAAAGCATCCGCACCTGTGTGGTGTCACAGGGTTTCTCTGCCGGCATCATCGTCTGTATGGGAGTCATCCTTGTCGCTTGCCATCTTCTTGTGCCTCCGTCATGTTTGTGGCGTCCATGCTCGGCGTTGCTGTGTGGTTGGAGCTGCCCTGCCCAGGGGTGTAGAAACACTAAAGATGTGGGTAGCATAGCTTTACAGTGGTGTGATATTATGTTGACGTGCCCTGATAGTTCTGGAAAGCACTGTATGGTCTATCTCTGGACAAGTAGCTGTAGATAGCTGGAACAGAGTTATTTTCATCATGTTTTCCAGGTGCCAGAGCTTGGACTCTGGCCTTCTGGGAGCAGCGGTTTCTGTGGTGGTCAAGTGGGTCAAAGCTTGCATGTGCCTTAGCTTGTATACGTGGGGCTCAATACCTGGGCTTTGTTTTTTTGGTTTTTTTTTAGATCTATCTAGAAGGCATATACAGAAAGACGACAGACCTTTTGTCTCGTCAAGCTGTCGGTCAGCATCCAGGCGAATTGCTTTATGCGGTTTGTTTGGGTTTTTTAGATGCGGAGCAATGAGCCATGTGCCAAAGGGTGATGGAAGAGGTGAGCAGAGTGCCAGATGGAGGCAGGCTGGCATCTGATGTTTGAGAACTGGCGTGACTGTCAGTGGATCTTGACTAGCTTATTTGGTGTCTTGTAGGTCAGAATCAATGTGTGAGGTGGGATATCCGCACCGGAGCGGTCTTTGGCAAGGTGAGACATGACCAGTGTGCTAAATCAGCAATTTACTGACGTGTCATAATATACACGTAGCTAGAATCATTACCCTGTTGGTGTTCCGCGGGCGGCGGCCAGGCCTCAGCACAGCAAACTGAAGAGTCTGTCTCCGAGCAGCCTAGGTGAAGGAGCGGGAGAGAGGAAGTGCCACGAGCGGGCTGAGGACTTGGGCAGTATCTTGGTGCCATACTTTTTTCTCTGTGTTTTGGAGAGGTGAAGCCACACAGCAATTGCTAGTCTGAGAAGAGGCAAGTGGCTCATTACGCGGTCCGGCTGGGCTCGAATCGCTGAGGATCATGTGACTACTCGGTTGAGTGTTTGTCTTTGGTCTTTACAGGCACCGTGAGGGCTTTCCTCAAACGGCCGAGGATTTAAGTTGAGTCAACAGAGGAGAGAGGAGCATCAGGGCAGGAACTGCAGAGCGGGTTATGGCTCCAGAGCAGGATGAGTGCTTTATCTCTTGGGTTCTCTCGCTTCTGTAGGATATGCCAGCTGCAACATCTGATTTTTTTGGGGGGGAGGAGCAGCGTGGCACTTCTGAGGAGTGTGTCATCGTGGCAGTCAATGCCAGCCGGCCTGTCAGTGACTAGCGGTGCTCTGTCTTGCGGGTGATTAAGAGGAACCAGGTGAATGCAGGAGCATCCCAGTTACAGGAAGCGCTGCTGCTGAGCATGGATTCTGGACCCTGCCCTCCGAAGGGTAAGTGGCAAAAGCGGTGGATGGTGTGGGGCCGGGAGGGTGGTTTAACGACTGTTGCGGAGAGGGCTGCTTAGGCTCCGTTACGTCTGGGGGTGGATAGAGGGCCTGGGGTCCAACCCGCAGGATGTGAACTTTCTGGCCTATGTCTGTGTCCTAGCATCATTAGTGTTGTCTGCGTTCGGTCTCCTGTATGGTGCTTTCCGGGGGTCTCTACTGCCCCACGGGCTCTCGGCATTTGGCACCCACCTCAGTAGGTGTCTGTGGGTTCTCTAATGCCTCGCTGCTTTGGCGTAGAGCCCATTGAGCACTTCTCGTCTTGTGATCAGAGCTTAAAGCGCATCTTGCATCACAGAAGTTTCTGGAGGGTCGCCTTTGTGGAGGCGATCTGGGTTGCCATGACAGCTCTGCTCTGGTAAGTTCTGTTTCCACAGAGATCCCCTGCAGCATTTCATCCCTGCACCCTTACGGGTGTAGGTCTTAAAGCCTGGCATTGCATACATCAAATATTCCAGTTCTGTGTTGTGTTCCAGCAGTCTGCATAGGTTTTGGCTACCGTCTGAGACCGCCTCACTTTGTGCTTTGTTTTGTGCCGTATCGCTCCGTGTTTGGTCTCGTATCGTGTCGTAACCCTCCGTGCTCGTATCGACTGCCATTTGAGACACTGTTGCCTCGCCCGGCCCGGCGTAACTTTTTTGTATTGCGCGCGCTCTGTATTTGGGTTCGTATGGCCTCGCGTCACCGTTTGTATTCTGTCGCTCTCCGTTTGAATTTTGTAACGCATCGTTTGGCTCGTACGCTATTGCTCCGCACTAATTTCGACCGACCGCTCGAGTCTATCTCGCATCGTACGGCCCTGCATCACGTTCTGCATCGTATCGTGCCACATTTGAACTTGTATGGCCTCATGTCATAACTTGCTTTGTAGTTGAATTTTGTAACGCATCGGTCGGCTCTGTACGGGTGTTTTACCATATTCCTCCGCGCTCATATCGAGCGCCGCTCAAGACAGTCTTGTGTCATACGGCTCCGTGTCGCGACTTGAATTATATCGTTCCACGTGTATATAGACTGTCCTTTGAGAGACTCTTGGCCCTGTATTGTGTTTGGTCTTCCATTGCAGTGCTCTGTATTGTATTTTGCCTTGACTGCGATCTATGAGCACGTTGCATCGTACAGCATTATGTTTGCACACGCATCGTACGGCTGTCTTTATGTTGGTATCGTATGGCATTGCAGAGCCAGCATAGAGGGTTTAAGTGACCTTGAGGTCTCTGTGTATGTGGGTGGGAGTTGAGCAGATCACAGTTCGTGAGGTAGCATGAGCAAAGTCTCTAAGTTGGCAATGGTTTTCCTGATTTTTTTGCAGGCACCTTGTAGCAAGCCTGTGGAAACGGTTGAGGAATCGAGGTCCGAGGAGCAGCGTGTGACAGGCATCAGAGCGATCTGTCACTTTAGGGCAGATCTAGCATTGCGCTGCTCTGGATTTTCAGGTGCCACAGAGGTCTCTGACTGTGAAGCGTTATCTTTGGAATCAGAGAGGAGCAGATGAGCAGAGCTGCGGAGCTTCGTTCTCTCACAGACAAGGTGTGCGTTCAACAGCTTTGGATTTTGTGTTTGCGAGCGGCAGAGCGGCACGAAGCGATTAACGGCATCTTGCATTTAGTGACACGTCCGCTACCGAGGATGGCCATTGACAATGGACCGTGACCAGAGGCACCACAAAAGCAACGCGGCGCAGCAAAAATCCGCAGGTCGTGGAGACCGAGCGCGTCTAAACGTCGGCGTAACGGGAGGGTAGCTTGCGGGGAATTGGTCTTGTGCGGGCGGAGGGAGCGATACGCATCACGATGCATGTGCTGGCAAAACAGCTCTGGGATGAGTGGGAAGGGTCGTGTGGAACGTCTAGTGTGTGTTCGTAAGCGTACCTTATCAAACATCTCGGTGTGTGTTTTGGCACTTGCATCCAAGGTGCCTCGGGCATACTCACATCCTACTGTGATGTGCGGTAGCCATCAGTCATGCCCACACAGGCTCGAGTCATCGGTCTAGCGCCAATCGACCGCATCTTTTTGTGGTGTGACGTAGAAGCATGATGCTGTCGGTGTAGTTTAGCATAGTAGGTGCTTTTGGTCAGTCTGTCTTGTGGCTGTTGCTCGGGCTTTGCCCTCAGCTCTCACGTCTGACTTTCTTGAGAGTTTTTCCAGGGGTTTATTCCTAGCGGTGGGGTCATCTTAGGTCTCCAGAGTATGGCATTCTTGCACAGCAGAGCCACGCCAGAGTTTGTGCTGTGCGTCCTCAGCACCATTGTGCTTACTGTCAGGCTCTGTCGGCTTGGCATTAAGTCTCCCCTGTGTGGTATTCTAGCACCTTTAGGTAACGTTTGTGGAGCGTGTATATGTGTATTTGAGGTGGAGCCGCATTGCCTCTGTGTAGTAACTCTTGTCAGGATGGAATAGTCAAAGCACAGGAGGATAATGTGTCAATTAGCATGGCCTGTTTGGGTGGAGGTTGTATGGCCCGCTTCTGGGGGCAGCCAGTAGCTATCGGCAAGCGGGCCGTAGAGTCTCTTACGTAGCATTTTGCAGGAGGCACGGGGTGACGCGTGTCCCCGGGGCATATTCTCGAGCCGATCGTGCCAGAGCGGACAATTCAAAGGGAAGAGGAGCAGCAGGGGCACACCTAGGGAAGCATCTTTCTTGGTTTCTGGTTACAAAGGCTGATGCTATAGAATCATGTGGAGCGGTGATGTCTAGAGGGATGTGGTGAGGCAGTTCCCGGCATGATTGGGGTGGACCCCTTAGATATGGGGTGATCTGCCATCGTGGTTGGTGGGTGGTGAAACGGACACGTTGGAGGTGGGGGGGTGGGGGGTGGGTCTAACCTGGTATGTGTGGCTTTTTTGTTTTAGGTTATATGTAATACAGACAGGAGATCAATTTTTTATTTAAAAAAAAAAAAAAACAAACCCCAGCCGGGCGATTTTTTTTTTTTTTTCCCTCGGCTGGGGTTTTTTTTCCCCAGTCCCGGCCGCTCTGCGAGGCGATGTTCATCGCCAATGTTTGGACGCAGGTCGTGCTCGGGCCGGGGTTTTTGCAGGCAGGGTGATCGGTTTTTGAGGCTCCCGGAAGCGGCGTTCCCGAGGAGCCCCGTAGATGTGGGCCACGGCTCATTGCGGCAGGCAGGCGGCAGAACGGATGAGCCGAGAGTCAGGGGTGGTTTGTGTGATAGCCAAATGGGCGGTGTTTTGAATGTGTTTTAACACTGTATGATTTGTGTTTGTGTATGTTTTTCTAATTTGTCCTTGCAGCTTCTAAGTGGAAGAGAGATTTTTTTAGACATGTAGAGAATAAGCAAACTAGAATCCCAGCTGAGGTTATTCTTGAGGGGTTCAGGCTGAGGTTTTTGCAGGCAGGGTGACTTTTTCAAGGCTCTTGCGGAATGCCGTTCCTGGGGAACGTTCCTCTGGAACGTGGTTGGTGCCTGTCGTTGCAGGACAGTATGTTGTTAAGCTGCCGGTTGCGGTCGCAGGGTGTGGGGGGTCATCGGCTGTTATTGAAAAGGACCGGATTGTGAAGCAGGGAGGCCTAACTGTATTTTGTATTAGTAGCATTGTAAATTCTTTTGACGGGTGTTGTGGTTTGTGATGTAATGTTGTTTGTCAATTGTTGTTTTAGCAGGGCCCATCGGGACGAGCGGAACGGTCTCACGCTCTGCCTGGGAATACCGATCGCGGAGACGTCGCCTCAGAGATGAAAACAGATATGTGTGAAGCAACAGACGGAGTACCTAATGGGAATGAGAATCGTGCAAGCCACTACAGGAAGAATCACAGGCACTAAATCGTTGCAACTGCTATTAACGTAAGGATGAGTTTTTAGAGGTTGTGTGTGTGTGTATAAGAAGCACGAGTGAAAACTGAGTAAATGTTCAAGTAATTGCTACCCTTATGGTAAGGAAGAAAGTATTTTTAATATTGGTAGTACAAGTAAATTTTTGAGGCCAGGTGTAAATAATGCTGTTAGAAGGCTTGCTTGGAGTTAGTTGTGGGTCAATGGAAACACACCAAAAAAAAAAATTAACAGAACCACTCTAGGCAGTAAAGTATCCCAATCAAAATCACTGTGGTAACGGAAAAAGGAAACGACAGTACAAAGCTAAGCGAGCGTCTGTCACGCACACAGGTAAACAGAGGCGCCGGGGAAAAGAAAGAGGAGAACTTGTGCAGGCATAGGCAGCTCTCAACTGGGACTCCCAAAGTAATGGAAATAAAGTTTGTAAGTGATTCTTTGAGCGAAAGAATCTCCTGCAGCTCTGGGAGAGTTGTTAACTGCTACGCGTACCTCTAGATAGTGATATGTTAAAAGGAAGCATGTGCATTACTAGCTGTGTAAAGTAGATTTTTGTAAATTTGCATAGTTTTAAAGAAATGTAGATGACTACTTGAGCATAACTGGTGTCCAAAGAAAACAGCACTGTTAGACAATAGCGGGATGGAATTACATCTGAGGAGTAAGAGAAGGAGAATGTCAAGCTTAGGCAGTAATGGTGGAATGTTACATCAGTGTATAAAATCACCTTAACTGCTGTGAGAGCTCCTAATGATAGTTGAAAGAGTACTTCTTAGACCCCCAGAGGTAGGTAGAAAAATGTCCAACCAATAAAGATTAATTTGCTCTCTTGTGTTCTCTCGATTTTTTTTTTTTGTCTGTCTCTGCCTTTTGTCTGTGTCTTTGTTGCCCTTGCATCTTTTTTGTTGGTCTTTCTCAGGCTTGTTTTTGTGTGTGTCTCATGTTTTGTTTTACATTTTTTCTGCATAGTTTTGTCTTTGGGGTTTTTTGGTTTCTGTCATCTTGTCTGTGAATTCAGTTGGTTTGGTGTCTTGTCATTGATTTAGGGGATTTTTTTTTTGGTGTCTGTCTTTTTGTCTTTCATGTTCTTATGTTTGAGGCAGACATCAATGAAAACATGATTTAGCAGCAGTAGAAAATGGCACCTCCCTGGGACTAATTATTCATTTAAATGAATAATATATTAAACTTCAACAAATTGCTCCCAGGGAGGTGCCATTTTCTACTGCTGCACCAGACTTATTATATTTCGATTTTTTTATACTGACCAAGAAACACACCCTAGGTATACATAGTACCCCATATTCCAGTTGGGAGTAATCCATAAGCAATCCACACCATAACAATTATGCATTACTCCCAATTAGAATATAGGGTAACCTCCAACTACACAAATACGTCAATTATGTATGCAAATGAGGTACCTTTTTCATTTCCTTTCACACTCCAGAACACCACACGACGACGCATCTCTCTACGCTCCCAAACCACGAACTAACACCCAAGCTCCATCTCTCTGTACGACGGGCCACCCCAGCCAGCCGACAGATCTGTCTCTACACCCCCGGAGGACTTCGGCGACCGCAAATGGCTGCCCAGCTCCACCTCGATGCACCATGGGCCTCCGTAGCCCTCCCGGAGGACTGCTCGCTGATACGGAAGTCCTCCGGGGCCCGGAAGTGCCCCTCTGCTCGCCCCGGAGGACTGCTCGCCGATACGGAAGTCCTCCGGGGCCCGGAAGTCCCCCTCTGCTCGCCGCGGAGGGTTAGGACCTGACGTTACGTGGTTCCCGGCTAGGGTTTAGGGCATTAGCGTTGGGTTTGGGGTTAGGGTTAGGGTCGTTAGGGTTAGGGGGTTAGGGCCGTTAGGGTTAGGGCCATTAGGGTTAGGGGTTGGGGTTCGGGTTGTTAGCGGTTGGGGTTAGGGTGGTTACGGTAAGGGTTGGGGTGGGGTTAGGGGGTTGGGGTTAGGGGGTTGGGGTTAGGGGTTAGGGTTGGGGTTAGGGTTGGGGTTAGGGGGTTAGGGGGTTGGGGTTGGGGGGGTTGGGTGTGGGTTGGGGGTGGGGGTTAGGGTTAGGCGGTTGGGGTTGGGGGGGGTTGGCTGTGGGTTGGGGGTGGGGGTTAGGGTTAGGGGGTTGGGGTTAGGGGGTTCGGGTAAGGGTTGGGATTAGGGGTTAGGGGGTTAGGGTTAGGGGGTTGGGGTTAGGGGTTAGGGGGTTAGGCTTGGGGGGTTGGGGTTAGGGGTTAGGGGGTTAGGGTTAGGGGGTTGGGGTTAGGGGTTAGGGTTAGGGGTTAGGGGGTTGGGGGTTAGGGTTAGGGGGTTGGGGTTAGGGGTTAGGGTTAGGGGGTTAGGCTTAGGGGGCTGGGGTTAGGGTGGGGGTTAGGGTTAGGGGGTTAGGGTCAGGGGGTTGGGGTTAGGGGGTTCGGGTAAGGGTTGGGGTTAGGGGTTAGGGTTAGGGGGTTGGGGTTAGGGGGTTGGGGTTAGGGGTTAGGGGGTTAGGCTTAGGGGGTTAGTGTTAGGGGGTTGCGGTTAGGGTTAGGGGGCTGGGGTTAGGGGGCTGGGGTTAGGGTTAGGGGGTTGGGGTTAGGGTGGGGGTTTGGGTTATGGTTTAGGGATTGGGTTTAGGGGTTAGGATTAGGGGGTTAGGGGTTAGGGTTAGGGGGTTAGGGTTTAGGGGTTAGGGTTAGGGGTTGGGGTTAGGGGTTAGGGTTAGGCGGTTGGGGTTAGGGGGTTAGGGTGTTGGGGTTAGGGTTAGGGGGTTTGGGTTAGGGTGGGGATTAGGGTTAGGGGATTAGGGGTTAGGGGTTAGGGTTAGGAGGTTAGGGGGTTGGCGTTAGGGTTAGGGGGTTGTGGTTAGTGTTTAGGGGTTGGGTTTAGGGGTTAGGATTAGGGGTTTAGGGTTGGGGTTGGGGTTAGGGGGTTAGGGTTAGGGTTTAGGGTGGGGGTTAGGGTTTAGGGGTTAGGGTTTAGGGGTTAGGGTTAGGGGTTAGTGGTTGGGGTTAGGGGATTAGGGTTAGGGGTTAGTGGTTGGGGTTAGGGGTTAGGGTTAGGGGTTAGGGTTGTGGTTAGGTGTTAGGGTTAGGGGGTGGGGGTTAGGAGGTTGGGTTTAGGGGTTAGGGTTAGGGGGTTTGGGTTAGGGTGGGGGTTAGGGTTAGGGGGTTAGGGTTTAGGGGTTAGGGTTAGGGGTTAGGGTTATGGTTTAGGGTTAGGGGTTAGGCTTAGGGGTTAGGGTTGTGGTTAGGTGTTAGGGTTAGGGGGTGGGGGTTAGGAGGTTGGGGTTAGGGGTTAGGGTTAGGGGGTTTGGGTTAGGGTGGGGGTTAGGGTTAGGGGGTTAGGGTTTAGGGGTTAGGGTTAGGGGTTAGGGTTATGGTTTAGGGTTAGGGGTTAGGGTTAGGGCATTAGGGTTATGCGGGAGAAGGATGGACTTCACAACTCTATGAGAGTTATATTCCGAAGCCGTTTATTGTCTTGTCTGACTCCAATATATATCATAGTCTTTGTTTAGTCACTGCGTACAGACTCATGATTGGTTACAGCTTGTTACACGCATTATTGCAATTGGTTATATACAAAATATCACGCGCTGTCCACGCGCCTCTCACACAGTCAGGATTCGCTGCCTGCAGGTGTTCCTGCACTCCTTTGCTGCTGCTTAGTTGTTTTCCACAGCTCCTTCTCCTCAAGGCCGAGCCGAGCAGATATCCAGCTGTTTACCAGCTTCTCAGTGCCACAGCTCCTTCTTCTTAAGGTCGAGCCGTGCAGATCAACACCACAGCTCCTTCTCCTTAAGGTCGAGCCCTTGCAGGGTGATCCCAACATCTCCCCCTTTTTGTTTATCTATAAACAAAACCTGATGGATCATTTGCAACCCAACGACTGTGAGGAAGATGGACCATCTGTGCATTCTTGTATCGTCCTGTGCCGTGAACTCAGCCCAGCAGTCGGTAGGTGCCAGCTTTACGTGGGCGTCCCCACGGAGGCAACGGTGGCCTTGCCGTACACCGACCCCCCTGCTCTTCGGGAAATCCCGGTATTTATACCTTTGCCAAGGAACGAGTTTCGACACGCGTGGCCAGCGAGTGTCAGAACACGCCTCGGTTGCCACCTCTCAACACAGGGAGCCTATGGCGCATGTGCCCGCTGGCCAGACGTGCTGCACGCGCCACAGCCACCCCGTCTGTTGGTTCGCAGGTTTTGTTTACACGGCATCTTGCCATAATCCAGCAGTCACATATCAACTATGCTTAAATTAATAGCAGAATGTTACAAGGCAAACAATTCTAGCTGTACTACTCCTAGCGATAGAAGCTACTTCTAGTGATGGAAAAAGTGCTTGTATAAAGCTATGAAAACCAATATTATATCTTACCAAAGGATTTGTAGTTCTAGAGCGGTTTGCCCTAAAAGCTTTCCATGTTCCTCTCATGATACTGCTAATTTCAGTGTGATTTACCCATACATTTTCTTTTGGCTGAGGTGGCATCCAGATTGCGATGACACCTGGTAGTGTCAAGATGTGTCCGACGACGACGATGGTGACTGTTTCACCCATGGTTTTACCCATTTTGCGGGTACCAAACAAGTTCCAGAATCTGTAATGACACAAGCATAACCTCGTCCCCAGGTTAGCAGTTGAAAAGGTCCTTCCCACATATTCTTTTCCAAATTTTTAACTTTTACTTGCACATTTTGTGTTAACGCAAACAGACTTCCTGTCATTCCTTTTACATGTTTCTCCTTCTGCTAGACGGAAATAATTTAACACATATAAGGCTTTATTCAAACGTTCTTGGGGTGGTGTGGTAGCCTCTCCCCCTTTTTGTTTTTGCAATAAACACTTCAGGGAATGATTCATTCGTTCAACAATAGCTTGTCCAGTTGGGGGATGTGGTATTCCAGTAACATGCGTCACTCCCCATTGAGCAAGAAATGGTTGGCTTGACTGGGCTACATAACAAGGACCATTATCGGTTTTAATTTGTAGGGGTATACCATGGGCTGCGAATGCAGCTCGCAAATGCTTTTGTACATGCCTACTAGTTTCTCCTGTTTGTGCAGTGGCCCAAACTACTGCAGAATAGCAATCAATTGAAACATGAACATATTTAAATCTTCCAAAGTCAGCAACATGTGTCACATCCATCTGCCATAGTTGTAGCGAAGGCAATCCTCCGGGACTAACCGTAATCGCGATTCCTGGGCCTATTTGTTGACAATCAGCACAAGTCTGTATAATAGCTCTAGCGTCACCTGCACTTAGATTAAATTGTCTCGCTAAAACTTTGGCAGATTGATGGAAAAAGGCATGAGAGGCTTGCGCTTGACCTAAACAGTCCGGAGCAGGTCCAGCCCATACTGCGGCAGTCAGCCGATCAGCTCTTGCATTTCCTTCCACCAATTCCCCTGGAAGGTTGGTATGGCTGCGTATATGCATAACGTAATAAGGGTGTCGTCTTTTCTGCAATAAAAACCAAAGCGTTCTAAATTGTTGGTATAGCTGTTCCTGCTCTACCTGTCTGAGGATTCAACCTTCCAATCTTTGGAGTACTCCAACTACATATAAAGAATCAGTAATTATATTCACAGGTTCTTCAGACCATAATTTAAAGGCTTCAATTACTGCCTGTAGTTCTACCCTTTGAACTGATCCTGGCACGACAAGTACCCGTTCTTTCCATTCTCCGTGCTCTCGCCGTACTATTGCTGCCTTGCCTGTTTTCCCACCACCATCCATAAATACTGTAGCACCTTGAACTGGATATTGACTACACTTTGATTTTTTTCTACTTCATGTTTATGGGGGTTTTTTTGTTTTGTTTTTTTTTTTTAAAGGTAAACATTTTGTGTGATGGATAATGAATCTAAATGTCACCCTCAAATTCTGCTAATGCAGTTTGCAAGGGAACAGAGTGCTGCAAAGCCCAAGTTGAATATTCTTGTTGTAATGCTACTAAAATCGTTTTCAGGTCCTTTGCCGATATATCAATAATTCTGTTGCGCCCTTTCATAATCAAATTTGCAAAACACTCTACTTTCGTGGTGATGGTTTTTCTGTGCTACTGAGGCAAAAAGACCCACTCTAAAATTTTCAATGGGTCCGCTTTTGATTCTAGCTTTGTTATCCACTGTATTATAAGCGCATAGGGATGTCGCTCATGATTGATTACTGCCAAAGTGATCCCTATCAAGGGGTCTATCCTAGAACTAAATGCTTGAGTTACCTTTTCAGAAATGTTTGCTACTGCTTCCCAGGCTTCCTTGGTCAATTGCCGAGGAGAGTTTAACCTGCTATCCCCTCGCAAGAGCTGAACCAGGGGCTCCATATCTTGGTTTGTGATCCCACAAATCGGTCGAATCCAGTTAACGTCTCCTACCAATTTTTGTACATCATTTAATGTTTTAATCTGAATTCTTAATTCAACCTTCTGGGGGGTTACCGACGTTTCAGTGATCATCCACCCCAAGTACCTCCAAGGCACTTCAGCTTGTATCTTTTCTGGTGCCACTTGCAGCCCACTTTGTCTGAAAAGCTCAACGAGCTTTGCAATTATAGCTTAGAGCTCGCATTTGTCTGGCATGCAGCGCATCGTAGATGTTTGAATGGTCATCTCTTGCAGTGTTGGGCTAGGTGGTGCCTGCAGCTCCACTGTTGAGAGCTCTGTTTGCACGGAGTTGGCTTTTGGGCTTTCATCCCCATGTCCTTAACAGTCTTAGGTCTTAAAGCTCAGCTTCTCATGCATCCTTCGTTCTGGTTTTGACGTGACCTTTCTCTCTCGGGCCACAGCCATCGCCTCTCTTTCCTGGGGCTGCTCTACAGCATCCGCACCTGTGTGGTGTCACAGGGTTTCTCTGCCGGCATCATCGTCTGTATGGGAGTCATCCTTGTCGCTTGCCATCTTCTTGTGCCTCCGTCATGTTTGTGGCTCTGCTCTTTCCTACCCTTGCAAACAGCCAAAGCAGTTCGTCTCGCTCGTGAGCGCCAAAATGCTAAAATGAAACGTTGCACTCTCTCTCCTCCAAGGAAGGTGCTAGGCAGGAATTGTCTTGCTGGTCCTCACTTGCCCTGGCAGTCATTGCAGATAAACAGTAAGACTCGGGCTCTGCTCTTTCCTAGCCTTGCAAACAGCCAAAGCAGTTTGTCTCGCTCGTGAGCGCCAAAATGCTAAAATGAAACGTTGCACTCTCTCTCCTCCAAGGAAGGTGCTAGGCAGGAATTGTCTTGCTGGACCTCACGTGCCCTGGCAGTCATTGCAGATAAACAGCAAGACTCGGGCTCTGCTCTTTCCTAGCCTTGAAAACAGCCAAAGCAGTTTGTCTCCCTCGTGAGCGCCAAAATGCTAAAATGAAACGTTGCCCTCTCTCTTCCAAGGAAGGTGCTAGGCAGGAATTTTCTTGCTGGTCCTCATTTGCCCTGGCAGTCATTGCAGATAAACAGCAAGACTGGGGCTCTGCTCTTTCCTAGCCTTGCAAACAGCCAATGCAGTTCGTCTCCCTCGTGAGCGCCAAAATGCTAAAATGAAACGTTGCACTCTCTCTCCTCCAAGGAAGGTGTTAGGCAGGAATTGTCTTGCTGGTCCTCACTTGCCCTGGCAGTCATTGCAGATAAACAGCAAGTCTGGGGCTCTGCTCTTTCCTAGCCTTGCAAACAGGCACTCTACTTTTCCTCACTCTCGCACTCCAAAAATCAAAATGAAACGTTGCACTCTCTCTCCTCCAAGGGAGGTGCTAGGCAGGAATTGTCTTGCTGGTCCTCACTTGCCCTGGCAGTCATTGCAGATAAGCAGCAAGACTGGGGCTCTGCTCTTTCCTAGCCTTGCAAACAGCCAAAGCAGTTCGTCTCCCTCGTGAGCGCCAAAATGCTAAAATGAAATGTTGCACTCTCTCTCCTCCAAGGAAGGTGCTAGGCAGGAAGTGTCTTGCTGGTCCTCACTTGCCCTGGCAGTCATTGCAGATAAACAGCAAGACTGGGGCTCTGCTCTTTCCTAGCCTTGCAAACAGCCAATGCATTTCGTCTCCCTCGTGAGCGCCAAAATGCTAAATGAAACGTTGCACTCTCTCTCCTCCAAGGAAGGTGCTAGGCAGGAATTCTCTTGCTGGTACTCATTTGCCCTGGTAGTCATTGCAGATAAACAGCAAGACTGAGGCTCTGCTCTTTCCTAGCCTTCCAAACAGCCAATGCAGTTCGTGTCCCTCGTGAGCGCCAAAATGCTAAAATGAAACGTTGCACTCTCTCTCCTCCAAGGAAGGTGCTAGGCAGGAATTGTCTTGCTGGTCCTCACTTGCCCTGGCAGTCATTGCAGATAAACAGCAAGACTGGGGCTCTGCTCTTTCCTAGCCTTGCAAACAGCCAATGCAGTTCGTCTCCCTCGTGAGCGTAAAAATGCTAAAAGGAAACGTTGCACTCTCTCTCCTCCAAGGAAGGTGCTAGGCAGGAATTGTGTTGCTGGACCTCACTTGCCCTGGCAGTCATTGCAGATAAACAGCAAGACTGGGGCTCTGCTCTTTCCTAGCCTTGCAAACAGCCAAAGTAGTTCTTCTCCCTCGTGAGCGCCAAAATGCTAAAATGAAACGTTGCACTCTCTCTCCTCCAAGGAAGGTGCTAGGCAGGAATTGTCTTGCTGGTACTCATTTGCCCTGGCAGTCATTGCAGATAAGCAGCAAGACTGGGGCTCTGCTCTTTCCTAGCCTTGCAAACAGGCACTCTACTTTTCCTCACTCTCGCACTCCAAAAATCAAAATGAAACGTTGCACTCTCTCTCCTCCAAGGGAGGTGCTAGGCAGGAATTGTCTTGCTGGTCCTCACTTGCCCTGGCAGTCATTGCAGATAAGCAGCAAGACTGGGGCTCTGCTCTTTCCTAGCCTTGCAAACAGCCAAAGCAGTTCGTCTCCCTCGTGAGCGCCAAAATGCTAAAATGAAACGTTGCACTCTCTCTCCTCCAAGGAATGTGCTAGGCAGGAATTGTCTTGCTGGTCCTCACTTGCCCTGGCAGTCATTGCAGATAAACAGCAAGACTGGGGCTCTGCTCTTTCCTAGCCTTGCAAACAGCCAATGCATTTCGTCTCCCTCGTGAGCGCCAAAATGCTAAAATAAACGTTGCACTCTCTCTCCTCCAAGGAAGGTGCTAGGCAGGAATTGTCTTGCTGGTACTCATTTGCCCTGGTAGTCATTGCAGATAAACAGGAAGACTGAGGCTCTGCTCTTTCCTAGCCTTACAAACAGCCAATGCAGTTCGTCTCCCTCGTGAGCGCCAAAATGCTAAAAGGAAACGTTGCACTCTCTCTCCTCCAAGGAAGGTGCTAGGCAGGAATTGTCTTGCTGGTCCTCACTTGCCCTGGCAGTCATTGCAGATAAACAGCAAGACTGGGGCTCTGCTCTTTCCTAGCCTTGCAAACAGCCAATGCATTTCGACTCCCTCGTGAGCGCCAAAATGCTAAAATAAACGTTGCACTCTCTCTCCTCCAAGGAAGGTGCTAGGCAGGAATTGTCTTGCTGGACCTCACTTGCCCTGGCAGCCAGTGCAGATAAACAGCAAGACTGGGGCTCTGCTCTTTCCTAGCCTTGCAAACAGCCACTCTGCTTTTTCTCACTCACGCACTCCAAAAAGCAAAATGAAACGTTGCACTCTCTCTCCTCCAAGGAAGGTGCTAGGCAGGAATTGTCTTGCTGGTCCTCACTTGCCCTGGCAGTCATTGCAGATAAACAGCAAGTCTGGGGCTCTGCTCTTTCCTAGCCTTGCAAACAGCCAATGCAGTTCGTCTCCCTCGTGAGCGCCAAAATGCTAAAATGAAGCGTTGCACTCTCTCTCCTCCAAGGAAGGTGCTAGGCAGGAATTGTCTTGCTGGTCCTCACTTGCCCTGGCAGTCATTGCAGATAAGCAGCAAGACTGGGGCTCTGCTCTTTCCTAGCCTTGCAAACAGCCAATGCAGTTCGTCTCCCTTGTGAGCGCCAAAATGCGAAAATGAAACGTTGCACTCTCTCTCCTCCAAGGAAGGTGCTAGGCAGGAATTGTCTCGCTGCTCCTCACTTGCCCTGGCAGTCATTGCAGATGAACAGCAAGACTGGGGCTCTGCTCTTTCCTAGCCTTGCAAACAGGCACTCTGCTTTTTCTCACTCTCGCACTCCAAAAAGCAAAATGAAACGTTGCACTCTCTCTCCTCCAAGGAAGGTGCTAGGCAGGAATTGTCTTGCTGGTCCTCACTTGCCCTGGCAGTCATTGCAGATAAGCAGCAAGACTGGGGCTCTGCTCTTTCCTAGCCTTGCAAACAGCCAAAGCAGTTCGTCTCCCTCGTGAGCGCCAAAATGCTAAAATGAAACGTTGCACTCTCTCTCCTCCAAGGATGGTGCTAGGCAGGAATTGTCTTGCTGGTCCTCACTTGCCCTGGCAGTCATTGCAGATGAACAGCAAGACTGGGGCTCTGCTCTTTCCTAGCCTTGCAAACAGCCAATGCAGTTCGTCTCCCTCGTGAGCGCCAAAATGCTAAAAGGAAACGTTGCACTCTCTCTCCTCCAAGGAAGGTGCTAGGCAGGAATTGTCTTGCTGGTCCTCACTTGCCCTGGCAGTCATTGCAGATAAACAGCAAGACTGGGGCTCTGCTCTTTCCTAGCCTTGCAAACAGCCAAAGAAGTTCGTCTCCCTCGTGAGCGCCAAAATTCTAAAATGAAACGTTGCACTCTCTCTCCTCCAAGGAAGGTGCTAGGCAGGAATTGTCTTGCTGGTACTCATTTGCCCTGGCAGTCATTGCAGATAAGCAGCAAGACTGGGGCTCTGCTCTTTCCTAGCCTTGCAAACAGCCAAAGAAGTTCGTCTCCCTCGTGAGCGCCAAAATTCTAAAATGAAACGTTGCACTCTCTCTCCTCCAAGGAAGGTGCTAGGCAGGAATTGTCTTGCTGGTACTCATTTGCCCTGGCAGTCATTGCAGATGAACAGCAAGACTGGGGCTCTGCTCTTTCCTAGCCTTGCAAACAGCCAATGCAGTTCGTCTCCCTCGTGAGCGTAAAAATGCTAAAAGGAAACGTTGCACTCTCTCTCCTCCAAGGAAGGTGCTAGGCAGGAATTGTGTTGCTGGACCTCACTTGCCCTGGCAGTCATTGCAGATAAACAGCAAGACTGGGGCTCTGCTCTTTCCTAGCCTTGCAAACAGCCAAAGTAGTTCTTCTCCCTCGTGAGCGCCAAAATGCTAAAATGAAACGTTGCACTCTCTCTCCTCCAAGGAAGGTGCTAGGCAGGAATTGTCTTGCTGGTACTCATTTGCCCTGGCAGTCATTGCAGATAAGCAGCAAGACTGGGGCTCTGCTCTTTCTTAGCCTTGCAAACAGGCACTCTACTTTTCCTCACTCTCGCACTCCAAAAATCAAAATGAAACGTTGCACTCTCTCTCCTCCAAGGGAGGTGCTAGGCAGGAATTGTCTTGCTGGTCCTCACTTGCCCTGGCAGTCATTGCAGATAAGCAGCAAGACTGGGGCTCTGCTCTTTCCTAGCCTTGCAAACAGCCAAAGCAGTTCGTCTCCCTCGTGAGCGCCAAAATGCTAAAATGAAACGTTGCACTCTCTCTCCTCCAAGGAATGTGCTAGGCAGGAATTGTCTTGCTGGTCCTCACTTGCCCTGGCAGTCATTGCAGATAAACAGCAAGACTGGGGCTCTGCTCTTTCCTAGCCTTGCAAACAGCCAATGCATTTCGTCTCCCTCGTGAGCGCCAAAATGCTAAAATAAACGTTGCACTCTCTCTCCTCCAAGGAAGGTGCTAGGCAGGAATTGTCTTGCTGGTACTCATTTGCCCTGGTAGTCATTGCAGATAAACAGGAAGACTGAGGCTCTGCTCTTTCCTAGCCTTCCAAACAGCCAATGCAGTTCGTCTCCCTCGTGAGCGCCAAAATGCTAAAATGAAACGTTGCACTCTCTCTCCTCCAAGGAAGGTGCTAGGCAGGAATTGTCTTGCTGGTCCTCACTTGCCCTGGCAGTCATTGCAGATAAGCAGCAAGACTGGGGCTCTGCTCTTTCCTAGCCTTGCAAACAGCCACTCTGCTTTTTCTCACTCTCGCACTCCAAAAATCAAAATGAAACGTTGCACTCTCTCTCCTCCAAGGGAGGTGCTAGGCAGGAATTGTCTTGCTGGTCCTCACTTGCCCTGGCAGCCAGTGCAGATAAACAGCAAGACTGGGGCTCTGATCTTTCCTAGCCTTGCAAACAGCCACTCTGCTTTCTCTCACTCACGCACTCCAAAAAGCAAAATGAAACGTTGCACTCTCTCTCCTCCAAGGAAGGTGCTAGGCAGGAATTGTCTTGCTGGTCCTCACTTGCCCTGGCAGTCATTGCAGATAAACAGCAAGTCTGGGGCTCTGCTCTTTCCTAGCCTTGCAAACAGCCAATGCAGTTCGTCTCCCTCGTGAGCGCCAAAATGCTAAAATGAAGCGTTGCACTCTCTCTCCTCCAAGGAAGGTGCTAGGCAGGAATTGTCTTGCTGGTCCTCACTTGCCCTGGCAGTCATTGCAGATAAGCAGCAAGACTGGGGCTCTGCTCTTTCCTAGCCTTGCAAACAGCCAATGCAGTTCGTCTCCCTTGTGAGCGCCAAAATGCGAAAATGAAACGTTGCACTCTCTCTCGTCCAAGGAAGGTGCTAGGCAGGAATTGTCTCGCTGCTCCTCACTTGCCCTGGCAGTCATTGCAGATGAACAGCAAGACTGGGGCTCTGCTCTTTCCTAGCCTTGCAAACAGGCACTCTGCTTTTTCTCACTCTCGCACTCCAAAAAGCAAAATGAAACGTTGCACTCTCTCTCCTCCAAGGAAGGTGCTATGCAGGAATTGTCTTGCTGGTACTCATTTGCCCTGGCAGTCATTGCAGATAAGCAGCAAGACTGGGGCTCTGCTCTTTCCTAGCCTTGCAAACAGCCAATGCAGTTCGTCTCCCTCGTGAGCGCCAAAATGCTAAAATGAAACGTTGCACTCTCTCTCCTCCAAGGAAGGTGCTAGGCAGGAATTGTCTTGCTGGTCCTCACTTGCCCTGGCAGTCATTGCAGATAAACAGCAAGACTGGGGCTCTGCTCTTTCCTAGCCTTGCAAACAGCCAAAGAAGTTCGTCTCCCTCGTGAGCGCCAAAATTCTAAAATGAAACGTTGCACTCTCTCTCCTCCAAGGAAGGTGCTAGGCAGGAATTGTCTTGCTGGTACTCATTTGCCCTGGCAGTCATTGCAGATAAGCAGCAAGACTGGGGCTCTGCTCTTTCCTAGCCTTGCAAACAGCCAATGCAGTTCGTCTCCCTCGTGAGCGCCAAAATGCTAAAATGAAACGTTGCACTCTCTCTCCTCCAAGGAAGGTGCTAGGCAGGAATTGTCTTGCTGGTCCTCACTTGCCCTGGCAGTCATTGCAGATAAACAGCAAGACTGGGGCTCTGCTCTTTCCTAGCCTTGCAAACAGGCACTCTACTTTTCCTCACTCTCGCACTCCAAAAATCAAAATGAAACGTTGCACTCTCTCTCCTCCAAGGGAGGTGCTAGGCAGGAATTGTCTTGCTGGTCCTCACTTGCCCTGGCAGTCATTGCAGATAAGCAGCAAGACTGGGTCTCTGCTCTTTCCTAGCCTTGCAAACAGCCAAAGCAGTTCGTCTCCCTCGTGAGCGCCAAAATGCTAAAATGAAACGTTGCACTCTCTCTCCTCCAAGGAAGGTGCTAGGCAGGAAGTGTCTTGCTGGTCCTCACTTGCCCTGGCAGTCATTGCAGATAAACAGCAAGACTGGGGCTCTGCTCTTTCCTAGCCTTGCAAACAGCCAATGCATTTCGTCTCCCTCGTGAGCGCCAAAATGCTAAAATAAACGTTGCACTCTCTCTCCTCCAAGGAAGGTGCTAGGCAGGAATTCTCTTGCTGGTACTCATTTGCCCTGGTAGTCATTGCAGATAAACAGCAAGACTGGGGCTCTGCTCTTTCCTAGCCTTGCAAACAGCCACTCTGCTTTTTCTCACTCACGCACTCCAAAAAGCAAAATGAAACGTTGCACTCTCTCTCCTCCAAGGAAGGTGCTAGGCAGGAATTGTCTTGCTGGTCCTCACTTGCCCTGGCAGTCATTGCAGATAAACAGCAAGACTGGGGCTCTGCTCTTTCCTAGCCTTGCAAACAGCCAATGCATTTCGTCTCCCTCGTGAGCGCCAAAATGCTAAAATAAACGTTGCACTCTCTCTCCTCCAAGGAAGGTGCTAGGCAGGAATTGTCTTGCTGGTACTCATTTGCCCTGGTAGTCATTGCAGATAAACAGGAAGACTGAGGCTCTGCTCTTTCCTAGCCTTACAAACAGCCAATGCAGTTCGTCTCCCTCGTGAGCGCCAAAATGCTAAAAGGAAACGTTGCACTCTCTCTCCTCCAAGGAAGGTGCTAGGCAGGAATTCTCTTGCTGGTACTCATTTGCCCTGGTAGTCATTGCAGATAAACAGCAAGACTGGGGCTCTGCTCTTTCCTAGCCTTGCAAACAGCCACTCTGCTTTTTCTCACTCACGCACTCCAAAAAGCAAAATGAAACGTTGCACTCTCTCTCCTCCAAGGAAGGTGCTAGGCAGGAATTGTCTTGCTGGTCCTCACTTGCCCTGGCAGTCATTGCAGATAAACAGCAAGTCTGGGGCTCCAGTCTTTCCTAGCCTTGCAAACAGCCAATGCAGTTCGTCTCCCTCGTGAGCGCCAAAATGCTAAAATGAAGCGTTGCACTCTCTCTCCTCCAAGGAAGGTGCTAGGCAGGAATTGTCTTGCTGGTCCTCACTTGCCCTGGCAGTCATTGCAGATAAGCAGCAAGACTGGGGCTCTGCTCTTTCCTAGCCTTGCAAACAGCCAATGCAGTTCGTCTCCCTTGTGAGCGCCAAAATGCGAAAATGAAACGTTGCACTCTCTCTCCTCCAAGGAAGGTGCTAGGCAGGAATTGTCTCGCTGCTCCTCACTTGCCCTGGCAGTCATTGCAGATGAACAGCAAGACTGGGGCTCTGCTCTTTCCTAGCCTTGCAAACAGGCACTCTGCTTTTTCTCACTCTCGCACTCCAAAAAGCAAAATGAAACGTTGCACTCTCTCTCCTCCAAGGAAGGTGCTAGGCAGGAATTGTCTTGCTGGTCCTCACTTGCCCTGGCAGTCATTGCAGATAAGCAGCAAGACTGGGGCTCTGCTCATTCCTAGCCTTGCAAACAGCCAAAGCAGTTCGTCTCCCTCGTGAGCGCCAAAATGCTAAAATGAAACGTTGCACTCTCTCTCCTCCAAGGAAGGTGCTAGGCAGGAATTGTCTTGCTGGTCCTCACTTGCCCTGGCAGTCATTGCAGATAAACAGGAAGACTGAGGCTCTGCTCTTTCCTAGCCTTGCAAACAGCCAATGCAGTTCGTCTCCCTCGTGAGCGCCAAAATGCTAAAAGGAAACGTTGCACTCTCTCTCCTCCAAGGAAGGTGCTAGGCAGGAATTGTCTTGCTGGTCCTCACTTGCCCTGGCAGTCATTGCAGATAAACAGCAAGACTGGGGCTCTGCTCTTTCCTAGCCTTGCAAACAGCCAAAGAAGTTCGTCTCCCTCGTGAGCGCCAAAATTCTAAAATGAAACGTTGCACTCTCTCTCCTCCAAGGAAGGTGCTAGGCAGGAATTGTCTTGCTGGTACTCATTTGCCCTGGCAGTCATTGCAGATAAGCAGCAAGACTGGGGCTCTGCTCTTTCCTAGCCTTGCAAACAGCCAAAGAAGTTCGTCTCCCTCGTGAGCGCCAAAATTCTAAAATGAAACGTTGCACTCTCTCTCCTCCAAGGAAGGTGCTAGGCAGGAATTGTCTTGCTGGTACTCATTTGCCCTGGCAGTCATTGCAGATAAGCAGCAAGACTGGGGCTCTGCTCTTTCCTAGCCTTGCAAACAGCCAATGCATTTCGTCTCCCTCGTGAGCGCCAAAATGCTAAAATAAACGTTGCACTCTCTCTCCTCCAAGGAAGGTGCTAGGCAGGAATTGTCTTGCTGGACCTCACTTGCCCTGGCAGCCAGTGCAGATAAACAGCAAGACTGGGGCTCTGCTCTTTCCTAGCCTTGCAAACAGCCACTCTGCTTTTTCTCACTCACGCACTCCAAAAAGCAAAATGAAACGTTGCACTCTCTCTCCTCCAAGGAAGGTGCTAGGCAGGAATTGTCTTGCTGGTCCTCACTTGCCCTGGCAGTCATTGCAGATAAACAGCAAGTCTGGGGCTCTGCTCTTTCCTAGCCTTGCAAACAGCCAATGCAGTTCGTCTCCCTCGTGAGCGCCAAAATGCTAAAATGAAGCGTTGCACTCTCTCTCCTCCAAGGAAAGTGCTAGGCAGGAATTGTCTTGCTGGTCCTCACTTGCCCTGGCAGTCATTGCAGATAAGCAGCAAGACTGGGGCTCTGCTCTTTCCTAGCCTTGCAAACAGCCAATGCAGTTCGTCTCCCTTGTGAGCGCCAAAATGCGAAAATGAAACGTTGCACTCTCTCTCCTCCAAGGAAGGTGCTAGGCAGGAATTGTCTCGCTGCTCCTCACTTGCCCTGGCAGTCATTGCAGATGAACAGCAAGACTGGGGCTCTGCTCTTTCCTAGCCTTGCAAACAGGCACTCTGCTTTTACTCACTCTCGCACTCCAAAAATCAAAATGAAACGTTGCACTCTTTCTCCTCCAAGTAAGGTGATAGGCAGGAATTGTCTTGCTGGTCCTCACTTACCCTGGCAGTCATTGCAGATAAGCAGCAAGACTGGGGCTCTGCTCTTTCCTAGCCTTGCAAACAGCCAATGCAGTTCGTCTCCCTCGTGAGCGCCAAAATGCTAAAATGAAACGTTGCACTCTCTCTCCTCCAAGGAAGGTGCTAGGCAGGAATTGTCTTGCTGGTCCTCACTTGCCCTGGCAGTCATTTCAGATAAACAGCAAGTCTGGGGCTCTGCTCTTTCCTAGCCTTGCAAACAGCCAAAGCAGTTCGTCTCCCTCGTGAGCGCCAAAATGCTAAAATGAAACGTTGCACTCTCTCTCCTCCAAGGAAGGCGCTAGGCAGGAATTGTGTTGCTGGTCCTCACTTGCCCTGGCAGTCATTGCAGATAAACAGCAAGACTGGGGCTCTGCTCTTTCCTAGCCTTGCAAACAGCCAATGCAGTTTGTCTCCCTCGTGAGCGCCAAAATGCTAAAAGGAAACGTTGCAATCTCTCTCCTCCAAGGAAGGTGCTAGGCAGGAATTCTCTTGCTGGTCCTCACTTGCCCTGGCAGTCATTGCAGATAAGCAGTAAGACTGGGGCTCTGCTCTTTCCTAGCCTTGCAAACAGGCACTCTGCTTTTTCTCACTCTTGCACTCCAAAAATCAAAATGAAACGTTGCACTCTCTCTCCTCCAAGGAAGGTGCTAGGCAGGAATTTTCTTGCTGGTCCTCACTTGCCCTGGCAGTCATTGCAGATAAGCAGCAAGTCTGGAGCTCTGCTCTTTCCTAGCCTTGCAAACAGCCAATGCAGTTCGTCTCCCTCGTGAGCGCCAAAATGCTAAAATGAAACGTTGCACTCTCTCTCCTCCAAGGAAGGTGTTAGGCAGGAATTGTCTTGCTGGTCCTCACTTGCCCTGGCAGTCATTGCCGATAAACAGCAAGTCTGGGGCTCTGCTCTTTCCTAGCCTTGCAAACAGGCACTCTACTTTTCCTCACTCTCGCACTCCAAAAATCAAAATGAAACGTTGCACTCTCTCTCCTCCAAGGGAGGTGCTAGGCAGGAATTGTCTTGCTGGTCCTCACTTGCCCTGGCAGTCATTGCAGATAAGCAGCAAGACTGGGGCTCTGCTCTTTCCTAGCCTTGCAAACAGCCAAAGCAGTTCGTCTCCCTCGTGAGCGCCAAAATGCTAAAATGAAACGTTGCACTCTCTCTCCTCCAAGGAATGTGCTAGGCAGGAATTGTCTTGCTGGTCCTCACTTGCCCTGGCAGTCATTGCAGATAAACAGCAAGACTGGGGCTCTGCTCTTTCCTAGCCTTGCAAACAGCCAATGCATTTCGTCTCCCTCGTGAGCGCCAAAATGCTAAAATAAACGTTGCACTCTCTCTCCTCCAAGGAAGGTGCTAGGCAGGAATTGTCTTGCTGGACCTCACTTGCCCTGGCAGCCAGTGCAGATAAACAGCAAGACTGGGGCTCTGCTCTTTCCTAGCCTTGCAAACAGCCACTCTGCTTTTTCTCACTCACGCACTCCAAAAAGCAAAATGAAACGTTGCACTCTCTCTCCTCCAAGGAAGGTGCTAGGCAGGAATTGTCTTGCTGGTCCTCACTTGCCCTGGCAGTCATTGCAGATAAACAGCAAGTCTGGGGCTCTGCTCTTTCCTAGCCTTGCAAACAGCCAATGCAGTTCGTCTCCCTCGTGAGCGCCAAAATGCTAAAATGAAGCGTTGCACTCTCTCTCCTCCAAGGAAGGTGCTAGGCAGGAATTGTCTTGCTGGTCCTCACTTGCCCTGGCAGTCATTGCAGATAAGCAGCAAGACTGGGGCTCTGCTCTTTCCTAGCCTTGCAAACAGCCAATGCAGTTCGTCTCCCTTGTGAGCGCCAAAATGCGAAAATGAAACGTTGCACTCTCTCTCCTCCAAGGAAGGTGCTAGGCAGGAATTGTCTCGCTGCTCCTCACTTGCCCTGGCAGTCATTGCAGATGAACAGCAAGACTGGGGCTCTGCTCTTTCCTAGCCTTGCAAACAGGCACTCTGCTTTTTCTCACTCTCGCACTCCAAAAATCAAAATGAAACGTTGCACTCTTTCTCCACCAAGTAAGGTGATAGGCAGGAATTGTCTTGCTGGTCCTCACTTGCCCTGGCAGTCATTGCAGATAAGCAGCAAGACTGGGGCTCTGCTCTTTCCTAGCCTTGCAAACAGCCAATGCAGTTCGTCTCCCTCGTGAGCGCCAAAATGCTAAAATGAAACGTTGCACTCTCTCTCCTCCAAGGAAGGTGCTAGGCAGGAATTGTCTTGCTGGTCCTCACTTGCCCTGGCAGTCATTGCAGATAAACAGCAAGACTGGGGCTCTGCTCTTTCCTAGCCTTGCAAATAGCCAATGCAGTTCGTCTCCCTCGTGAGCGCCAAAATGCTAAAATGAAACGTTGCACTCTCTCTCCTCCAAGGAAGGTGCTAGGCAGGAATTGTCTTGCTGGTCCTCACTTGCCCTGGCAGTCATTGCAGATAAACAGCAAGACTGGGGCTCTGCTCTTTCCTAGCCTTGCAAACAGGCACTCTGCTTTTTCTCACTCTCGCACTCCAAAAATCAGAATGAAACGTTGCACTCTATCTCCTCCAAGGAAGGTGCTAGGCAGGAATTGTCTTGCTGGTCCTCACTTGCCCTGGCAGTCATTTCAGATAAACAGCAAGTCTGGGGCTCTGCTCTTTCCTAGCCTTGCAAACAGCCAAAGCAGTTCGTCTCCCTCGTGAGCGCCAAAATGCTAAAAGGAAACGTTGCACTCTCTCTCCTCCAAGGAAGGCGCTAGGCAGGAATTGTGTTGCTGGTCCTCACTTGCCCTGGCAGTCATTGCAGATAAACAGCAAGACTGGGGCTCTGCTCTTTCCTAGCCTTGCAAACAGCCAATGCAGTTTGTCTCCCTCGTGAGCGCCAAAATGCTAAAAGGAAACGTTGCACTCTCTCTCCTCCAAGGAAGGTGCTAGGCAGGAATTGTCTTGCTGGTCCTCACTTGCCCTGGCAGTCATTGCAGATAAACAGCAAGACTGGGGCTCTGCTCTTTCCTAGCCTTGCAAACAGGCACTCTGCTTTTTCTCACTCTTGCACTCCAAAAATCAAAATGAAACGTTGCACTCTCTCTCCTCCAAGGAAGGTGCTAGGCAGGAATTTTGTTGCTGGTCCTCACTTGCCCTGGCAGTCATTGCAGATAAGCGGCAAGACTGGAGCTCTGCTCTTTCCTAGCCTTGCAAACAGCCAATGGAGTTCGTCTCCCTCGTGAGCGCCAAAATGCTAAAATGAAACGTTGCACTCTCTCTCCTCCAAGGAAGGTGCTAGGCAGGAATTGTCTTGCTGATCCTCACTTGCCCTGGCAGTCATTGCAGATGAACAGCAAGACTGGGGCTCTGCTCTTTCCTAGCCTTGCAAACAGCCAAAGCAGTTCGTCTCCCTCGTGAGCGCCAAAATGCTAAAAGGAAACGTTGCACTCTCTCTCCTCCAAGGAAGGTGCTAGGCAGGAATTGTGTTGCTGGTCCTCACTTGCCCTGGCAGTCATTGCAGATAAACAGCAAGACTGGGGCTCTGCTCTTTCCTAGCCTTGCAAACAGACAATGCAGTTCATCTCCGTCGTGAGCGCCAAAATGCTAAAATGAAACGTTGCACTCTCTCTCCTCCAAGGAAGGTGCTAGGCAGGAATTGTCTTGTTGGTCCGCACTTGCCCTGGCAGCCAGTTCAGATAAAAAGCAAGACTGGGGCTCTGCTCTTTCGTAGCCTTGCAAACAGGCACTCTGCTTTTTCTCACTCTCGCACTCCAAAAAGCAAAATGAAACGTTGCACTCTTTCTCCTCCAAGGAAGGTGCTAGGCAGGAATTGTCTTGCTGGCCCTCATTTGCCCTGGCAGTCATTGCAGATAAACAGCAAGACTGGGGCTCTGCTCTTTCCTAGCCTTGCAAACAGCCAAAGCAGTTCGTCTCCCTCGTGAGCGCCAAAATGCTAAAATGAAACGTTGCACTCTCTCTCCTCCAAGGAAGGTGCTAGACAGGAATTGTCTTGCTGGTCCTCACTTGCCCTGGCAGTCATTGCAGATAAACAGCAAGTCTGGGGCTCTGCTCTTTCCTAGCCTTGCAAACAGGCACTCTACTTTTCCTCACTCTCGCACTCCAAAAATCAAAATGAAACGTTGCACTCTCTCTCCTCCAAGGGAGGTGCTAGGCAGGAATTGTCTTGCTGGTCCTCACTTGCCCTGGCAGTCATTGCAGATAAGCAGCAAGACTGGGGCTCTGCTCTTTCCTAGCCTTGCAAACAGCCAAAGCAGTTCGTATCCCTCGTGAGCGCCAAAATGCTAAAATGAAACGTTGCACTCTCTCTCCTCCAAGGAAGGTGCTAGGCAGGAATTCTCTTGCTGGTACTCATTTGCCCTGGTAGTCATTGCAGATAAACAGCAAGACTGAGGCTCTGCTCTTTCCTAGCCTTCCAAACAGCCAATGCAGTTCGTGTCCCTCGTGAGCGCCAAAATGCTAAAATGAAACGTTGCACTCTCTCTCCTCCAAGGAAGGTGCTAGGCAGGAATTGTCTTGCTGGTCCTCACTTGCCCTGGCAGTCATTGCAGATAAACAGCAAGACTGGGGCTCTGCTCTTTCCTAGCCTTGCAAACAGCCAATGCAGTTCGTCTCCCTCGTGAGCGCCAAAATGCTAAAATGAAACGTTGCACTCTCTCTCCTCCAAGGAAGGTGCTAGGCAGGAATTGTCTTGCTGGTCCTCACTTGCCCTGGCAGTCATTGCAGATAAACAGCAAGACTGGGGCTCTGCTCTTTCCTAGCCTTGCAAATAGCCAATGCAGTTCGTCTCCCTCGTGAGCGCCAAAATGCTAAAATGAAACGTTGCACTCTCTCTCCTCCAAGGAAGGTGCTAGGCAGGAATTGTCTTGCTGGTCCTCACTTGCCCTGGCAGTCATTGCAGATAAACAGCAAGACTGGGGCTCTGCTCTTTCCTAGCCTTGCAAACAGGCACTCTGCTTTTTCTCACTCTCGCACTCCAAAAATCAGAATGAAACGTTGCACTCTATCTCCTCCAAGGAAGGTGCTAGGCAGGAATTGTCTTGCTGGTCCTCACTTGCCCTGGCAGTCATTTCAGATAAACAGCAAGTCTGGGGCTCTGCTCTTTCCTAGCCTTGCAAACAGCCAAAGCAGTTCGTCTCCCTCGTGAGCGCCAAAATGCTAAAAGGAAACGTTGCACTCTCTCTCCTCCAAGGAAGGCGCTAGGCAGGAATTGTGTTGCTGGTCCTCACTTGCCCTGGCAGTCATTGCAGATAAACAGCAAGACTGGGGCTCTGCTCTTTCCTAGCCTTGCAAACAGCCAATGCAGTTTGTCTCCCTCGTGAGCGCCAAAATGCTAAAAGGAAACGTTGCACTCTCTCTCCTCCAAGGAAGGTGCTAGGCAGGAATTGTCTTGCTGGTCCTCACTTGCCCTGGCAGTCATTGCAGATAAACAGCAAGACTGGGGCTCTGCTCTTTCCTAGCCTTGCAAACAGGCACTCTGCTTTTTCTCACTCTTGCACTCCAAAAATCAAAATGAAACGTTGCACTCTCTCTCCTCCAAGGAAGGTGCTAGGCAGGAATTGTCTTGTTGGTCCGCACTTGCCCTGGCAGCCAGTTCAGATAAAAAGCAAGACTGGGGCTCTGCTCTTTCGTAGCCTTGCAAACAGGCACTCTGCTTTTTCTCACTCTCGCACTCCAAAAAGCAAAATGAAACGTTGCACTCTTTCTCCTCCAAGGAAGGTGCTAGGCAGGAATTGTCTTGCTGGCCCTCATTTGCCCTGGCAGTCATTGCAGATAAACAGCAAGACTGGGGCTCTGCTCTTTCCTAGCCTTGCAAACAGCCAAAGCAGTTCGTCTCCCTCGTGAGCGCCAAAATGCTAAAATGAAACGTTGCACTCTCTCTCCTCCAAGGAAGGTGCTAGACAGGAATTGTCTTGCTGGTCCTCACTTGCCCTGGCAGTCATTGCAGATAAACAGCAAGTCTGGGGCTCTGCTCTTTCCTAGCCTTGCAAACAGGCACTCTACTTTTCCTCACTCTCGCACTCCAAAAATCAAAATGAAACGTTGCACTCTCTCTCCTCCAAGGGAGGTGCTAGGCAGGAATTGTCTTGCTGGTCCTCACTTGCCCTGGCAGTCATTGCAGATAAGCAGCAAGACTGGGGCTCTGCTCTTTCCTAGCCTTGCAAACAGCCAAAGCAGTTCGTCTCCCTCGTGAGCGCCAAAATGCTAAAATGAAACGTTGCACTCTCTCTCCTCCAAGGAAGGTGCTAGGCAGGAATTCTCTTGCTGGTACTCATTTGCCCTGGTAGTCATTGCAGATAAACAGCAAGACTGAGGCTCTGCTCTTTCCTAGCCTTCCAAACAGCCAATGCAGTTCGTGTCCCTCGTGAGCGCCAAAATGCTAAAATGAAACGTTGCACTCTCTCTCCTCCAAGGAAGGTGCTAGGCAGGAATTGTCTTGCTGGTCCTCACTTGCCCTGGCAGTCATTGCAGATAAACAGCAAGACTGGGGCTCTGCTCTTTCCTAGCCTTGCAAACAGCCAATGCAGTTCGTCTCCCTCGTGAGCGTAAAAATGCTAAAAGGAAACGTTGCACTCTCTCTCCTCCAAGGAAGGTGCTAGGCAGGAATTGTGTTGCTGGACCTCACTTGCCCTGGCAGTCATTGCAGATAAACAGCAAGACTGGGGCTCTGCTCTTTCCTAGCCTTGCAAACAGCCAAATTAGTTCGTCTCCCTCGTGAGCGCCAAAATGCTAAAATGAAACGTTGCACTCTCTCTCCTCCAAGGAAGGTGCTAGGCAGGAATTGTCTTGCTGGTACTCATTTGCCCTGGCAGTCATTGCAGATAAGCAGCAAGACTGGGGCTCTGCTCTTTCCTAGCCTTGCAAACAGCCAAAGCAGTTCGTCTCCCTCGTGAGCGCCAAAATGCTAAAATGAAACGTTGCACTCTCTCTCCTCCAAGGAAGGTGCTAGGCAGGAATTCTCTTGCTGGTACTCATTTGCCCTGGTAGTCATTGCAGATAAACAGCAAGACTGAGGCTCTGCTCTTTCCTAGCCTTCCAAACAGCCAATGCAGTTCGTGTCCCTCGTGAGCGCCAAAATGCTAAAATGAAACGTTGCACTCTCTCTCCTCCAAGGAAGGTGCTAGGCAGGAATTGTCTTGCTGGTCCTCACTTGCCCTGGCAGTCATTGCAGATAAACAGCAAGACTGGGGCTCTGCTCTTTCCTAGCCTTGCAAACAGCCAATGCAGTTCGTCTCCCTCGTGAGCGTAAAAATGCTAAAAGGAAACGTTGCACTCTCTCTCCTCCAAGGAAGGTGCTAGGCAGGAATTGTGTTGCTGGACCTCACTTGCCCTGGCAGTCATTGCAGATAAACAGCAAGACTGGGGCTCTGCTCTTTCCTAGCCTTGCAAACAGCCAAATTAGTTCGTCTCCCTCGTGAGCGCCAAAATGCTAAAATGAAACGTTGCACTCTCTCTCCTCCAAGGAAGGTGCTAGGCAGGAATTGTCTTGCTGGTACTCATTTGCCCTGGCAGTCATTGCAGATAAGCAGCAAGACTGGGGCTCTGCTCTTTCCTAGCCTTGCAAACAGGCACTCTACTTTTCCTCACTCTCGCACTCCAAAAATCAAAATGAAACGTTGCACTCTCTCTCCTCCAAGGGAGGTGCTAGGCAGGAATTGTCTTGCTGGTCCTCACTTGCCCTGGCAGTCATTGCAGATAAGCAGCAAGACTGGGGCTCTGCTCTTTCCTAGCCTTGCAAACAGCCAAAGCAGTTCGTCTCCCTCGTGAGCGCCAAAATGCTAAAATGAAACGTTGCACTCTCTCTCCTCCAAGGAATGTGCTAGGCAGGAATTGTCTTGCTGGTCCTCACTTGCCCTGGCAGTCATTGCAGATAAACAGCAAGACTGGGGCTCTGCTCTTTCCTAGCCTTGCAAACAGCCAATGCATTTCGTCTCCCTCGTGAGCGCCAAAATGCTAAAATAAACGTTGCACTCTCTCTCCTCCAAGGAAGGTGCTAGGCAGGAATTGTCTTGCTGGTACTCATTTGCCCTGGTAGTCATTGCAGATAAACAGGAAGACTGAGGCTCTGCTCTTTCCTAGCCTTCCAAACAGCCAATGCAGTTCGTCTCCCTCGTGAGCGCCAAAATGCTAAAATGAAACGTTGCACTCTCTCTCCTCCAAGGAAGGTGCTAGGCAGGAATTGTCTTGCTGGTCCTCACTTGCCCTGGCAGTCATTGCAGATAAACAGCAAGACTGGGGCTCTGCTCTTTCCTAGCCTTGCAAACAGGCACTCTGCTTTTTCTCACTCTTGCACTCCAAAAATCAAAATGAAACGTTGCACTCTCTCTCCTCCAAGAAAGGTGCTAGGCAGGAATTTTCTTGCTGTTCCTCACTTGCCCTGGCAGTCATTGCAGATAAGCAGCAAGACTGGAGCTCTGCTCTTTCCTAGCCTTGCAAACAGCCAATGCAGTTCGTCTCCCTCGTGAGCGCCAAAATGCTAAAATGAAACGTTGCACTCTCTCTCCTCCAAGGAAGGTGTTAGGCAGGAATTGTCTTGCTGGTCCTCACTTGCCCTGGCAGTCATTGCAGATAAACAGCAAGTCTGGGGCTCTGCTCTTTCCTAGCCTTGCAAACAGTCACTCTACTTTTCCTCACTCTCGCACTCCAAAAATCAAAATGAAACGTTGCACTCTCTCTCCTCCAAGGGAGGTGCTAGGCAGGAATTGTCTTGCTGGTCCTCACTTGCCCTGGCAGTCATTGCAGATAAGCAGCAAGACTGGGGCTCTGCTCTTTCCTAGCCTTGCAAACAGCCAAAGCAGTTCGTCTCCCTCGTGAGCGCCAAAATGCTAAAATGAAACGTTGCACTCTCTCTCCTCCAAGGAAGGTGCTAGGCAGGAAGTGTCTTGCTGGTCCTCACTTGCCCTGGCAGTCATTGCAGATAAACAGCAAGACTGGGGCTCTGCTCTTTCCTAGCCTTGCAAACAGCCAATGCATTTCGTCTCCCTCGTGAGCGCCAAAATGCTAAAATAAACGTTGCACTCTCTCTCCTCCAAGGAAGGTGCTAGGCAGGAATTCTCTTGCTGGTACTCATTTGCCCTGGTAGTCATTGCAGATAAACAGCAAGACTGAGGCTCTGCTCTTTCCTAGCCTTCCAAACAGCCAATGCAGTTCGTGTCCCTCGTGAGCGCCAAAATGCTAAAATGAAACGTTGCACTCTCTCTCCTCCAAGGAAGGTGCTAGGCAGGAATTGTCTTGCTGGTACTCATTTGCCCTGGCAGTCATTGCAGATAAGCAGCAAGACTGGGGCTCTGCTCTTTCCTAGCCTTGAAACAGGCACTCTACTTTTCCTCACTCTCGCACTCCAAAAATCAAAATGAAACGTTGCACTCTCTCTCCTCCAAGGGAGGTGCTAGGCAGGAATTGTCTTGCTGGTCCTCACTTGCCCTGGCAGTCATTGCAGATAAGCAGCAAGACTGGGGCTCTGCTCTTTCCTAGCCTTGCAAACAGCCAAAGCAGTTCGTCTCCCTCGTGAGCGCCAAAATGCTAAAATGAAACGTTGCACTCTCTCTCCTCCAAGGAATGTGCTAGGCAGGAATTGTCTTGCTGGTCCTCACTTGCCCTGGCAGTCATTGCAGATAAACAGCAAGACTGGGGCTCTGCTCTTTCCTAGCCTTGCAAACAGCCAATGCATTTCGTCTCCCTCGTGAGCGCCAAAATGCTAAAATAAACGTTGCACTCTCTCTCCTCCAAGGAAGGTGCTAGGCAGGAATTGTCTTGCTGGTACTCATTTGCCCTGGTAGTCATTGCAGATAAACAGGAAGACTGAGGCTCTGCTCTTTCCTAGCCTTCCAAACAGCCAATGCAGTTCGTCTCCCTCGTGAGCGCCAAAATGCTAAAATGAAACGTTGCACTCTCTCTCCTCCAAGGAAGGTGCTAGGCAGGAATTGTCTTGCTGGTCCTCACTTGCCCTGGCAGTCATTGCAGATAAAGAGCAAGACTGGGGCTCTGCTCTTTCCTAGCCTTGCAAACAGCCAATGCATTTCGTCTCCCTCGTGAGCGCCAAAATGCTAAAATAAACGTTGCACTCTCTCTCCTCCAAGGAAGGTGCTAGGCAGGAATTGTCTTGCTGGACCTCACTTGCCCTGGCAGCCAGTGCAGATAAACAGCAAGACTGGGGCTCTGCTCTTTCCTAGCCTTGCAAACAGGCACTCTGCTTTTTCTCACTCACGCACTCCAAAAAGCAAAATGAAACGTTGCACTCTCTCTCCTCCAAGGAAGGTGCTAGGCAGGAATTGTCTTGCTGGTCCTCACTTGCCCTGGCAGTCATTGCAGATAAACAGCAAGACTGGGGCTCTGCTCTTTCCTAGCCTTGCAAACAGCCAATGCATTTCGTCTCCCTCGTGAGCGCCAAAATGCTAAAATAAACGTTGCACTCTCTCTCCTCCAAGGAAGGCGCTAGGCAGGAATTGTGTTGCTGGACCTCACTTGCCCTGGCAGCCAGTGCAGATAAACAGCAAGACTGGGGCTCTGCTCTTTCCTAGCCTTGCAAACAGGCACTCTGCTTTTTCTCACTCACGCACTCCAAAAAGCAAAATGAAACGTTGCACTCTCTCTCCTCCAAGGAAGGTGCTAGGCAGGAATTGTCTTGCTGGTCCTCACTTGCCCTGGCAGTCATTGCAGATAAACAGCAAGACTGGGGCTCTGCTCTTTCCTAGCCTTGCAAACAGCCAATGCATTTCGTCTCCCTCGTGAGCGCCAAAATGCTAAAATAAACGTTGCACTCTCTCTCCTCCAAGGAAGGTGCTAGGCAGGAATTGTCTTGCTGGTACTCATTTGCCCTGGTAGTCATTGCAGATAAACAGGAAGACTGAGGCTCTGCTCTTTCCTAGCCTTCCAAACAGCCAATGCAGTTCGTCTCCCTCGTGAGCGCCAAAATGCTAAAATGAAACGTTGCACTCTCTCTCCTCCAAGGAAGGTGCTAGGCAGGAATTGTCTTGCTGGTCCTCACTTGCCCTGGCAGTCATTGCAGATAAACAGCAAGACTGGGGCTCTGCTCTTTCCTAGCCTTGCAAACAGGCACTCTGCTTTTTCTCACTCTTGCACTCCAAAAATCAAAATGAAACGTTGCACTCTCTCTCCTCCAAGAAAGGTGCTAGGCAGGAATTTTCTTGCTGTTCCTCACTTGCCCTGGCAGTCATTGCAGATAAGCAGCAAGACTGGAGCTCTGCTCTTTCCTAGCCTTGCAAACAGCCAATGCAGTTCGTCTCCCTCGTGAGCGCCAAAATGCTAAAATGAAACGTTGCACTCTCTCTCCTCCAAGGAAGGTGTTAGGCAGGAATTGTCTTGCTGGTCCTCACTTGCCCTGGCAGTCATTGCAGATAAACAGCAAGTCTGGGGCTCTGCTCTTTCCTAGCCTTGCAAACAGTCACTCTACTTTTCCTCACTCTCGCACTCCAAAAATCAAAATGAAACGTTGCACTCTCTCTCCTCCAAGGGAGGTGCTAGGCAGGAATTGTCTTGCTGGTCCTCACTTGCCCTGGCAGTCATTGCAGATAAGCAGCAAGACTGGGGCTCTGCTCTTTCCTAGCCTTGCAAACAGCCAAAGCAGTTCGTCTCCCTCGTGAGCGCCAAAATGCTAAAATGAAACGTTGCACTCTCTCTCCTCCAAGGAAGGTGCTAGGCAGGAAGTGTCTTGCTGGTCCTCACTTGCCCTGGCAGTCATTGCAGATAAACAGCAAGACTGGGGCTCTGCTCTTTCCTAGCCTTGCAAACAGCCAATGCATTTCGTCTCCCTCGTGAGCGCCAAAATGCTAAAATAAACGTTGCACTCTCTCTCCTCCAAGGAAGGTGCTAGGCAGGAATTCTCTTGCTGGTACTCATTTGCCCTGGTAGTCATTGCAGATAAACAGCAAGACTGAGGCTCTGCTCTTTCCTAGCCTTCCAAACAGCCAATGCAGTTCGTGTCCCTCGTGAGCGCCAAAATGCTAAAATGAAACGTTGCACTCTCTCTCCTCCAAGGAAGGTGCTAGGCAGGAATTGTCTTGCTGGTCCTCACTTGCCCTGGCAGGCATTGCAGATAAACAGCAAGACTGGGGCTCTGCTCTTTCCTAGCCTTGCAAACAGCCAATGCAGTTCGTCTCCCTCGTGAGCGTAAAAATGCTAAAAGGAAACGTTGCACTCTCTCTCCTCCAAGGAAGGTGCTAGGCAGGAATTGTGTTGCTGGACCTCACTTGCCCTGGCAGTCATTGCAGATAAACAGCAAGACTGGGGCTCTGCTCTTTCCTAGCCTTGCAAACAGCCAAAGTATTTCGTCTCCCTCGTGAGCGCCAAAATGCTAAAATGAAACGTTGCACTCTCTCTCCTCCAAGGAAGGTGCTAGGCAGGAATTGTCTTGCTGGTACTCATTTGCCCTGGCAGTCATTGCAGATAAGCAGCAAGACTGGGGCTCTGCTCTTTCCTAGCCTTGAAACAGGCACTCTACTTTTCCTCACTCTCGCACTCCAAAAATCAAAATGAAACGTTGCACTCTCTCTCCTCCAAGGGAGGTGCTAGGCAGGAATTGTCTTGCTGGTCCTCACTTGCCCTGGCAGTCATTGCAGATAAGCAGCAAGACTGGGGCTCTGCTCTTTCCTAGCCTTGCAAACAGCCAAAGCAGTTCGTCTCCCTCGTGAGCGCCAAAATGCTAAAATGAAACGTTGCACTCTCTCTCCTCCAAGGAATGTGCTAGGCAGGAATTGTCTTGCTGGTCCTCACTTGCCCTGGCAGTCATTGCAGATAAACAGCAAGACTGGGGCTCTGCTCTTTCCTAGCCTTGCAAACAGCCAATGCATTTCGTCTCCCTCGTGAGCGCCAAAATGCTAAAATAAACGTTGCACTCTCTCTCCTCCAAGGAAGGTGCTAGGCAGGAATTGTCTTGCTGGTACTCATTTGCCCTGGTAGTCATTGCAGATAAACAGGAAGACTGAGGCTCTGCTCTTTCCTAGCCTTCCAAACAGCCAATGCAGTTCGTCTCCCTCGTGAGCGCCAAAATGCTAAAATGAAACGTTGCACTCTCTCTCCTCCAAGGAAGGTGCTAGGCAGGAATTGTCTTGCTGGTCCTCACTTGCCCTGGCAGTCATTGCAGATAAAGAGCAAGACTGGGGCTCTGCTCTTTCCTAGCCTTGCAAACAGCCAATGCATTTCGTCTCCCTCGTGAGCGCCAAAATGCTAAAATAAACGTTGCACTCTCTCTCCTCCAAGGAAGGTGCTAGGCAGGAATTGTCTTGCTGGACCTCACTTGCCCTGGCAGCCAGTGCAGATAAACAGCAAGACTGGGGCTCTGCTCTTTCCTAGCCTTGCAAACAGGCACTCTGCTTTTTCTCACTCACGCACTCCAAAAAGCAAAATGAAACGTTGCACTCTCTCTCCTCCAAGGAAGGTGCTAGGCAGGAATTGTCTTGCTGGTCCTCACTTGCCCTGGCAGTCATTGCAGATAAACAGCAAGTCTGGGGCTCTGCTCTTTCCTAGCCTTGCAAACAGCCAATGCAGTTCGTCTCCCTCGTGAGCGCCAAAATGCTAAAATGAAGCGTTGCACTCTCTCTCCTCCAAGGAAGGTGCTAGGCAGGAATTGTCTTGCTGGTCCTCACTTGCCCTGGCAGTCATTGCAGATAAGCAGCAAGACTGGGGCTCTGCTCTTTCCTAGCCTTGCAAACAGCCAATGCAGTTCGTCTCCCTTGTGAGCGCCAAAATGCGAAAATGAAACGTTGCACTCTCTCTCCTCCAAGGAAGGTGCTAGGCAGGAATTGTCTCGCTGCTCCTCACTTGCCCTGGCAGTCATTGCAGATGAACAGCAAGACTGGGGCTCTGCTCTTTCCTAGCCTTGCAAACAGGCACTCTGCTTTTTCTCACTCTCGCACTCCAGAAATCAAAATGAAACGTTGCACTCTTTCTCCTCCAAGTAAGGTGATAGGCAGGAATTGTCTTACTGGTCCTCACTTACCCTGGCAGTCATTGCAGATAAGCAGCAAGACTGGGGCTCTGCTCTTTCCTAGCCTTGCAAACAGCCAATGCAGTTCGTCTCCCTCGTGAGCGCCAAAATGCTAAAATGAAACGTTGCACTCTCTCTCCTCCAAGGAAGGTGCTAGGCAGGAATTGTCTTGCTGGTCCTCACTTGCCCTGGCAGTCATTGCAGATAAACAGCAAGACTGGGGCTCTGCTCTTTCCTAGCCTTGCAAATAGCCAATGCAGTTCGTCTCCCTCGTGAGCGCCAAAATGCTAAAATGAAATGTTGCACTCTCTCTCCTCCAAGGAAGGTGCTAGGCAGGAATTGTCTTGCTGGTCCTCACTTGCCCTGGCAGTCATTGCAGATAAACAGCAAGACTGGGGCTCTGCTCTTTCCTAGCCTTGCAAACAGGCACTCTGCTTTTTCTCACTCTCGCACTCCAAAAATCAGAATGAAACGTTGCACTCTTTCTCCTCCAAGGAAGGTGCTAGGCAGGAATTGTCTTGCTGGTCCTCACTTGCCCTGGCAGTCATTTCAGATAAACAGCAAGTCTGGGGCTCTGCTCTTTCCTAGCCTTGCAAACAGCCAAAGCAGTTCGTCTCCCTCGTGAGCGCCAAAATGCTAAAAGGAAACGTTGCACTCTCTCTCCTCCAAGGAAGGTGCTAGGCAGGAATTGTGTTGCTGGTCCTCACTTGCCCTGGCAGTCATTGCAGATAAACAGCAAGACTGGGGCTCTGCTCTTTCCTAGCCTTGCAAACAGCCAATGCAGTTTGTCTCCCTCGTGAGCGCCAAAATGCTAAAAGGAAACGTTGCACTCTCTCTCCTCCAAGGAAGGTGCTAGGCAGGAATTCTCTTGCTGGTCCTCACTTGCCCTGGCAGTCATTGCAGATAAACAGCAAGACTGGGGCTCTGCTCTTTCCTAGCCTTGCAAACAGGCACTCTGCTTTTTCTCACTCTTGCACTCCAAAAATCAAAATGAAACGTTGCACTCTCTCTCCTCCAAGGAAGGTGCTAGGCAGGAATTTTGTTGCTGGTCCTCACTTGCCCTGGCAGTCATTGCAGATAAGCAGCAAGACTGGGGCTCTGCTCTTTCCTAGCCTTGCAAACAGCCAATGGAGTTCGTCTCCCTCGTGAGCGCCAAAATGCTAAAATGAAACGTTGCACTCTCTCTCCTCCAAGGAAGGTGCTAGGCAGGAATTGTCTTGCTGATCCTCACTTGCCCTGGCAGTCATTGCAGATGAACAGCAAGACTGGGGCTCTGCTCTTTCCTAGCCTTGCAAACAGCCAAAGCAGTTCGTCTCCCTCGTGAGCGCCAAAATGCTAAAAGGAAACGTTGCACTCTCTCTCCTCCAAGGAAGGTGCTAGGCAGGAATTGTGTTGCTGGTCCTCACTTGCCCTGGCAGTCATTGCAGATAAACAGCAAGACTGGGGCTCTGCTCTTTCCTAGCCTTGCAAACAGACAATGCAGTTCATCTCCGTCGTGAGCGTAAAAATGCTAAAATGAAACGTTGCACTCTCTCTCCTCCAAGGAAGGTGCTAGGCAGGAATTGTCTTGTTGGTCCGCACTTGCCCTGGCAGCCAGTTCAGATAAAAAGCAAGACTGGGGCTCTGCTCTTTCGTAGCCTTGCAAACAGGCACTCTGCTTTTTCTCACTCTCGCACTCCAAAAAGCAAAATGAAACGTTGCACTCTTTCTCCTCCAAGGAAGGTGCTAGGCAGGAATTGTCTTGCTGGCCCTCATTTGCCCTGGCAGTCATTGCAGATAAACAGCAAGACTGGGGCTCTGCTCTTTCCTAGCCTTGCAAACAGCCAAAGCAGTTCGTCTCCCTCGTGAGCGCCAAAATGCTAAAATGAAACGTTGCACTCTCTCTCCTCCAAGGAAGGTGCTAGACAGGAATTGTCTTGCTGGTCCTCACTTGCCCTGGCAGTCATTGCAGATAAACAGCAAGTCTGGGGCTCTGCTCTTTCCTAGCCTTGCAAACAGGCACTCTACTTTTCCTCACTCTCGCACTCCAAAAATCAAAATGAAACGTTGCACTCTCTCTCCTCCAAGGGAGGTGCTAGGCAGGAATTGTCTTGCTGGTCCTCACTTGCCCTGGCAGTCATTGCAGATAAGCAGCAAGACTGGGGCTCTGCTCTTTCCTAGCCTTGCAAACAGCCAAAGCAGTTCGTCTCCCTCGTGAGCGCCAAAATGCTAAAATGAAACGTTGCACTCTCTCTCCTCCAAGGAAGGTGCTAGGCAGGAAGTGTCTTGCTGGTCCTCACTTGCCCTGGCCGTCATTGCAGATAAACAGCAAGACTGGGGCTCTGCTCTTTCCTAGCCTTGCAAACAGCCAATGCATTTCGTCTCCCTCGTGAGCGCCAAAATGCTAAAATAAACGTTGCACTCTCTCTCCTCCAAGGAAGGTGCTAGGCAGGAATTCTCTTGCTGGTACTCATTTGCCCTGGTAGTCATTGCAGATAAACAGCAAGACTGAGGCTCTGCTCTTTCCTAGCCTTCCAAACAGCCAATGCAGTTCGTGTCCCTCGTGAGCGCCAAAATGCTAAAATGAAACGTTGCACTCTCTCTCCTCCAAGGAAGGTGCTAGGCAGGAATTGTCTTGCTGGTCCTCACTTGCCCTGGCAGTCATTGCAGATAAACAGCAAGACTGGGGCTCTGCTCTTTCCTAGCCTTGCAAACAGCCAATGCAGTTCGTCTCCCTCGTGAGCGTAAAAATGCTAAAAGGAAACGTTGCACTCTCTCTCCTCCAAGGAAGGTGCTAGGCAGGAATTGTGTTGCTGGACCTCACTTGCCCTGGCAGTCATTGCAGATAAACAGCAAGACTGGGGCTCTGCTCTTTCCTAGCCTTGCAAACAGCCAAAGTAGTTCGTCTCCCTCGTGAGCGCCAAAATGCTAAAATGAAACGTTGCACTCTCTCTCCTCCAAGGAAGGTGCTAGGCAGGAATTGTCTTGCTGGTACTCATTTGCCCTGGCAGTCATTGCAGATAAGCAGCAAGACTGGGGCTCTGCTCTTTCCTAGCCTTGCAAACAGGCACTCTACTTTTCCTCACTCTCGCACTCCAAAAATCAAAATGAAACGTTGCACTCTCTCTCCTCCAAGGGAGGTGCTAGGCAGGAATTGTCTTGCTGGTCCTCACTTGCCCTGGCAGTCATTGCAGATAAGCAGCAAGACTGGGGCTCTGCTCTTTCCTAGCCTTGCAAACAGCCAAAGCAGTTCGTCTCCCTCGTGAGCGCCAAAATGCTAAAATGAAACGTTGCACTCTCTCTCCTCCAAGGAATGTGCTAGGCAGGAATTGTCTTGCTGGTCCTCACTTGCCCTGGCAGTCATTGCAGATAAACAGCAAGACTGGGGCTCTGCTCTTTCCTAGCCTTGCAAACAGCCAATGCATTTCGTCTCCCTCGTGAGCGCCAAAATGCTAAAATAAACGTTGCACTCTCTCTCCTCCAAGGAAGGTGCTAGGCAGGAATTGTCTTGCTGGTACTCATTTGCCCTGGTAGTCATTGCAGATAAACAGCAAGACTGAGGCTCTGCTCTTTCCTAGCCTTCCAAACAGCCAATGCAGTTCGTCTCCCTCGTGAGCGCCAAAATGCTAAAATGAAACGTTGCACTCTCTCTCCTCCAAGGAAGGTGCTAGGCAGGAATTGTCTTGCTGGTCCTCACTTGCCCTGGCAGTCATTGCAGATAAACAGCAAGACTGGGGCTCTGCTCTTTCCTAGCCTTGCAAACAGCCAATGCATTTCGTCTCCCTCGTGAGCGCCAAAATGCTAAAATAAACGTTGCACTCTCTCTCCTCCAAGGAAGGTGCTAGGCAGGAATTGTCTTGCTGGACCTCACTTGCCCTGGCAGCCAGTGCAGATAAACAGCAAGACTGGGGCTCTGCTCTTTCCTAGCCTTGCAAACAGCCACTCTGCTTTTTCTCACTCACGCACTCCAAAAAGCAAAATGAAACGTTGCACTCTCTCTCCTCCAAGGAAGGTGCTAGGCAGGAATTGTCTTGCTGGTCCTCACTTGCCCTGGCAGTCATTGCAGATAAACAGCAAGTCTGGGGCTCTGCTCTTTCCTAGCCTTGCAAACAGCCAATGCAGTTCGTCTCCCTCGTGAGCGCCAAAATGCTAAAATGAAGCGTTGCACTCTCTCTCCTCCAAGGAAGGTGCTAGGCAGGAATTGTCTTGCTGGTCCTCACTTGCCCTGGCAGTCATTGCAGATAAGCAGCAAGACTGGGGCTCTGCTCTTTCCTAGCCTTGCAAACAGCCAATGCAGTTCGTCTCCCTTGTGAGCGCCAAAATGCGAAAATGAAACGTTGCACTCTCTCTCCTCCAAGGAAGGTGCTAGGCAGGAATTGTCTCGCTGCTCCTCACTTGCCCTGGCAGTCATTGCAGATGAACAGCAAGACTGGGGCTCTGCTCTTTCCTAGCCTTGCAAACAGGCACTCTGCTTTTTCTCACTCTCGCACTCCAAAAATCAAAATGAAACGTTGCACTCTTTCTCCTCCAAGTAAGGTGATAGGCAGGAATTGTCTTGCTGGTCCTCACTTGCCCTGGCAGTCATTGCAGATGAACAGCAAGACTGGGGCTCTGCTCTTTCCTAGCCTTGCAAACAGCCAATGCAGTTCGTCTCCCTCGTGAGCGCCAAAATGCTAAAATGAAACGTTGCACTCTCTCTCCTCCAAGGAAGGTGCTAGGCAGGAATTGTCTTGCTGGTCCTCACTTGCCCTGGCAGTCATTGCAGATAAACAGCAAGACTGGGGCTCTGCTCTTTCCTAGCCTTGCAAATAGCCAATGCAGTTCGTCTCCCTCGTGAGCGCCAAAATGCTAAAATGAAACGTTGCACTCTCTCTCCTCCAAGGAAGGTGCTAGGCAGGAATTGTCTTGCTGGTCCTCACTTGCCCTGGCAGTCATTGCAGATAAACAGCAAGACTGGGGCTCTGCTCTTTCCTAGCCTTGCAAACAGGCACTCTGCTTTTTCTCACTCTCGCACTCCAAAAATCAGAATGAAACGTTGCACTCTATCTCCTCCAAGGAAGGTGCTAGGCAGGAATTGTCTTGCTGGTCCTCACTTGCCCTGGCAGTCATTTCAGATAAACAGCAAGTCTGGGGCTCTGCTCTTTCCTAGCCTTGCAAACAGCCAAAGCAGTTCGTCTCCCTCGTGAGCGCCAAAATGCTAAAATGAAACGTTGCACTCTCTCTCCTCCAAGGAATGTGCTAGGCAGGAATTGTCTTGCTGGTCCTCACTTGCCCTGGCAGTCATTGCAGATAAACAGCAAGACTGGGGCTCTGCTCTTTCCTAGCCTTGCAAACAGCCAATGCATTTCGTCTCCCTCGTGAGCGCCAAAATGCTAAAATAAACGTTGCACTCTCTCTCCTCCAAGGAAGGTGCTAGGCAGGAATTGTCTTGCTGGTACTCATTTGCCCTGGTAGTCATTGCAGATAAACAGGAAGACTGAGGCTCTGCTCTTTCCTAGCCTTCCAAACAGCCAATGCAGTTCGTCTCCCTCGTGAGCGCCAAAATGCTAAAATGAAACGTTGCACTCTCTCTCCTCCAAGGAAGGTGCTAGGCAGGAATTGTCTTGCTGGTACTCATTTGCCCTGGCAGTCATTGCAGATAAGCAGCAAGACTGGGGCTCTGCTCTTTCCTAGCCTTGCAAACAGGCACTCTACTTTTCCTCACTCTCGCACTCCAAAAATCAAAATGAAACGTTGCACTCTCTCTCCTCCAAGGGAGGTGCTAGGCAGGAATTGTCTTGCTGGTCCTCACTTGCCCTGGCAGTCATTGCAGATAAGCAGCAAGACTGGGGCTCTGCTCTTTCCTAGCCTTGCAAACAGCCAAAGCAGTTCGTCTCCCTCGTGAGCGCCAAAATGCTAAAATGAAACGTTGCACTCTCTCTCCTCCAAGGAATGTGCTAGGCAGGAATTGTCTTGCTGGTCCTCACTTGCCCTGGCAGTCATTGCAGATAAACAGCAAGACTGGGGCTCTGCTCTTTCCTAGCCTTGCAAACAGCCAATGCATTTCGTCTCCCTCGTGAGCGCCAAAATGCTAAAATAAACGTTGCACTCTCTCTCCTCCAAGGAAGGTGCTAGGCAGGAATTGTCTTGCTGGTACTCATTTGCCCTGGTAGTCATTGCAGATAAACAGCAAGACTGAGGCTCTGCTCTTTCCTAGCCTTCCAAACAGCCAATGCAGTTCGTCTCCCTCGTGAGCGCCAAAATGCTAAAATGAAACGTTGCACTCTCTCTCCTCCAAGGAAGGTGCTAGGCAGGAATTGTCTTGCTGGTCCTCACTTGCCCTGGCAGTCATTGCAGATAAACAGCAAGACTGGGGCTCTGCTCTTTCCTAGCCTTGCAAACAGCCAATGCATTTCGTCTCCCTCGTGAGCGCCAAAATGCTAAAATAAACGTTGCACTCTCTCTCCTCCAAGGAAGGTGCTAGGCAGGAATTGTCTTGCTGGACCTCACTTGCCCTGGCAGCCAGTGCAGATAAACAGCAAGACTGGGGCTCTGCTCTTTCCTAGCCTTGCAAACAGCCACTCTGCTTTTTCTCACTCACGCACTCCAAAAAGCAAAATGAAACGTTGCACTCTCTCTCCTCCAAGGAAGGTGCTAGGCAGGAATTGTCTTGCTGGTCCTCACTTGCCCTGGCAGTCATTGCAGATAAACAGCAAGTCTGGGGCTCTGCTCTTTCCTAGCCTTGCAAACAGCCAATGTAGTTCGTCTCCCTCGTGAGCGCCAAAATGCTAAAATGAAGCGTTGCACTCTCTCTCCTCCAAGGAAGGTGCTAGGCAGGAATTGTCTTGCTGGTCCTCACTTGCCCTGGCAGTCATTGCAGATAAGCAGCAAGACTGGGGCTCTGCTCTTTCCTAGCCTTGCAAACAGCCAATGCAGTTCGTCTCCCTTGTGAGCGCCAAAATGCGAAAATGAAACGTTGCACTCTCTCTCCTCCAAGGAAGGTGCTAGGCAGGAATTGTCTCGCTGCTCCTCACTTGCCCTGGCAGTCATTGCAGATGAACAGCAAGACTGGGGCTCTGCTCTTTCCTAGCCTTGCAAACAGGCACTCTGCTTTTTCTCACTCTCGCACTCCAAAAATCAAAATGAAACGTTGCACTCTTTCTCCTCCAAGTAAGGTGATAGGCAGGAATTGTCTTGCTGGTCCTCACTTGCCCTGGCAGTCATTGCAGATGAACAGCAAGACTGGGGCTCTGCTCTTTCCTAGCCTTGCAAACAGCCAATGCAGTTCGTCTCCCTCGTGAGCGCCAAAATGCTAAAATGAAACGTTGCACTCTCTCTCCTCCAAGGAAGGTGCTAGGCAGGAATTGTCTTGCTGGTCCTCACTTGCCCTGGCAGTCATTGCAGATAAACAGCAAGACTGGGGCTCTGCTCTTTCCTAGCCTTGCAAATAGCCAATGCAGTTCGTCTCCCTCGTGAGCGCCAAAATGCTAAAATGAAACGTTGCACTCTTTCTCCTCCAAGGAAGGTGCTAGGCAGGAATTGTCTTGCTGGTCCTCACTTGCCCTGGCAGTCATTGCAGATAAACAGCAAGACTGGGGCTCTGCTCTTTCCTAGCCTTGCAAACAGGCACTCTGCTTTTTCTCACTCTCGCACTCCAAAAATCAGAATGAAACGTTGCACTCTATCTCCTCCAAGGAAGGTGCTAGGCAGGAATTGTCTTGCTGGTCCTCACTTGCCCTGGCAGTCATTTCAGATAAACAGCAAGTCTGGGGCTCTGCTCTTTCCTAGCCTTGCAAACAGCCAAAGCAGTTCGTCTCCCTCGTGAGCGCCAAAATGCTAAAAGGAAACGTTGCACTCTCTCTCCTCCAAGGAAGGCGCTAGGCAGGAATTGTGTTGCTGGTCCTCACTTGCCCTGGCAGTCATTGCAGATAAACAGCAAGACTGGGGCTCTGCTCTTTCCTAGCCTTGCAAACAGCCAATGCAGTTTGTCTCCCTCGTGAGCGCCAAAATGCTAAAAGGAAACGTTGCACTCTCTCTCCTCCAAGGAAGGTGCTAGGCAGGAATTGTCTTGCTGGTCCTCACTTGCCCTGGCAGTCATTGCAGATAAACAGCAAGACTGGGGCTCTGCTCTTTCCTAGCCTTGCAAACAGGCACTCTGCTTTTTCTCACTCTTGCACTCCAAAAATCAAAATGAAACGTTGCACTCTCTCTCCTCCAAGGAAGGTGCTAGGCAGGAATTCTCTTGCTGGTACTCATTTGCCCTGGTAGTCATTGCAGATAAACAGCAAGACTGAGGCTCTGCTCTTTCCTAGCCTTCCAAACAGCCAATGCAGTTCGTGTCCCTCGTGAGCGCCAAAATGCTAAAATGAAACGTTGCACTCTCTCTCCTCCAAGGAAGGTGCTAGGCAGGAATTGTCTTGCTGGTCCTCACTTGCCCTGGCAGTCATTGCAGATAAACAGCAAGACTGGGGCTCTGCTCTTTCCTAGCCTTGCAAACAGCCAATGCAGTTCGTCTCCCTCGTGAGCGTAAAAATGCTAAAAGGAAACGTTGCACTCTCTCTCCTCCAAGGAAGGTGCTAGGCAGGAATTGTGTTGCTGGACCTCACTTGCCCTGGCAGTCATTGCAGATAAACAGCAAGACTGGGGCTCTGCTCTTTCCTAGCCTTGCAAACAGCCAAAGCAGTTCGTCTCCCTCGTGAGCGCCAAAATGCTAAAATGAAACGTTGCACTCTCTCTCCTCCAAGGAAGGTGCTAGGCAGGAAGTGTCTTGCTGGTCCTCACTTGCCCTGGCCGTCATTGCAGATAAACAGCAAGACTGGGGCTCTGCTCTTTCCTAGCCTTGCAAACAGCCAATGCATTTCGTCTCCCTCGTGAGCGCCAAAATGCTAAAATAAACGTTGCACTCTCTCTCCTCCAAGGAAGGTGCTAGGCAGGAATTCTCTTGCTGGTACTCATTTGCCCTGGTAGTCATTGCAGATAAACAGCAAGACTGAGGCTCTGCTCTTTCCTAGCCTTCCAAACAGCCAATGCATTTCGTCTCCCTCGTGAGCGCCAAAATGCTAAAATAAACGTTGCACTCTCTCTCCTCCAAGGAAGGTGCTAGGCAGGAATTGTCTTGCTGGTACTCATTTGCCCTGGTAGTCATTGCAGATAAACAGGAAGACTGAGGCTCTGCTCTTTCCTAGCCTTCCAAACAGCCAATGCAGTTCGTCTCCCTCGTGAGCGCCAAAATGCTAAAATGAAACGTTGCACTCTCTCTCCTCCAAGGAAGGTGCTAGGCAGGAATTGTCTTGCTGGTCCTCACTTGCCCTGGCAGTCATTGCAGATAAAGAGCAAGACTGGGGCTCTGCTCTTTCCTAGCCTTGCAAACAGCCAATGCATTTCGTCTCCCTCGTGAGCGCCAAAATGCTAAAATAAACGTTGCACTCTCTCTCCTCCAAGGAAGGTGCTAGGCAGGAATTGTCTTGCTGGACCTCACTTGCCCTGGCAGCCAGTGCAGATAAACAGCAAGACTGGGGCTCTGCTCTTTCCTAGCCTTGCAAACAGGCACTCTGCTTTTTCTCACTCACGCACTCCAAAAAGCAAAATGAAACGTTGCACTCTCTCTCCTCCAAGGAAGGTGCTAGGCAGGAATTGTCTTGCTGGTCCTCACTTGCCCTGGCAGTCATTGCAGATAAACAGCAAGTCTGGGGCTCTGCTCTTTCCTAGCCTTGCAAACAGCCAATGCAGTTCGTCTCCCTCGTGAGCGCCAAAATGCTAAAATGAAGCGTTGCACTCTCTCTCCTCCAAGGAAGGTGCTAGGCAGGAATTGTCTTGCTGGTCCTCACTTGCCCTGGCAGTCATTGCAGATAAGCAGCAAGACTGGGGCTCTGCTCTTTCCTAGCCTTGCAAACAGCCAATGCAGTTCGTCTCCCTTGTGAGCGCCAAAATGCGAAAATGAAACGTTGCACTCTCTCTCCTCCAAGGAAGGTGCTAGGCAGGAATTGTCTCGCTGCTCCTCACTTGCCCTGGCAGTCATTGCAGATGAACAGCAAGACTGGGGCTCTGCTCTTTCCTAGCCTTGCAAACAGGCACTCTGCTTTTTCTCACTCTCGCACTCCAAAAATCAAAATGAAACGTTGCACTCTTTCTCCTCCAAGTAAGGTGATAGGCAGGAATTGTCTTACTGGTCCTCACTTGCCCTGGCAGTCATTGCAGATAAACAGCAAGTCTGGGGCTCTGCTCTTTCCTAGCCTTGCAAACAGCCAATGCAGTTCGTCTCCCTCGTGAGCGCCAAAATGCTAAAATGAAGCGTTGCACTCTCTCTCCTCCAAGGAAGGTGCTAGGCAGGAATTGTCTTGCTGGTCCTCACTTGCCCTGGCAGTCATTGCAGATAAGCAGCAAGACTGGGGCTCTGCTCTTTCCTAGCCTTGCAAACAGCCAATGCAGTTCGTCTCCCTTGTGAGCGCCAAAATGCGAAAATGAAACGTTGCACTCTCTCTCCTCCAAGGAAGGTGCTAGGCAGGAATTGTCTTGCTGGTCCTCACTTGCCCTGGCAGTCATTGCAGATGAACAGCAAGACTGGGGCTCTGCTCTTTCCTAGCCTTGCAAACAGGCACTCTGCTTTTTCTCACTATCGCACTCCAAAAATCAAAATGAAACGTTGCACTCTTTCTCCTCCAAGTAAGGTGATAGGCAGGAATTGTCTTACTGGTCCTCACTTACCCTGGCAGTCATTGCAGATAAGCAGCAAGACTGGGGCTCTGCTCTTTCCTAGCCTTGCAAACAGCCAATGCAGTTCGTCTCCCTCGTGAGCGCCAAAATGCTAAAATGAAACGTTGCACTCTCTCTCCTCCAAGGAAGGTGCTAGGCAGGAATTGTCTTGCTGGTCCTCACTTGCCCTGGCAGTCATTGCAGATAAACAGCAAGACTGGGGCTCTGCTCTTTCCTAGCCTTGCAAATAGCCAATGCAGTTCGTCTCCCTCGTGAGCGCCAAAATGCTAAAATGAAATGTTGCACTCTCTCTCCTCCAAGGAAGGTGCTAGGCAGGAATTGTCTTGCTGGTCCTCACTTGCCCTGGCAGTCATTGCAGATAAACAGCAAGACTGGGGCTCTGCTCTTTCCTAGCCTTGCAAACAGGCACTCTGCTTTTTCTCACTCTCGCACTCCAAAAATCAGAATGAAACGTTGCACTCTTTCTCCTCCAAGGAAGGTGCTAGGCAGGAATTGTCTTGCTGGTCCTCACTTGCCCTGGCAGTCATTTCAGATAAACAGCAAGTCTGGGGCTCTGCTCTTTCCTAGCCTTGCAAACAGCCAAAGCAGTTCGTCTCCCTCGTGAGCGCCAAAATGCTAAAAGGAAACGTTGCACTCTCTCTCCTCCAAGGAAGGCGCTAGGCAGGAATTGTGTTGCTGGTCCTCACTTGCCCTGGCAGTCATTGCAGATAAACAGCAAGACTGGGGCTCTGCTCTTTCCTAGCCTTGCAAACAGCCAATGCAGTTTGTCTCCCTCGTGAGCGCCAAAATGCTAAAAGGAAACGTTGCACTCTCTCTCCTCCAAGGAAGGTGCTAGGCAGGAATTCTCTTGCTGGTCCTCACTTGCCCTGGCAGTCATTGCAGATAAACAGCAAGACTGGGGCTCTGCTCTTTCCTAGCCTTGCAAACAGGCACTCTGCTTTTTCTCACTCTTGCACTCCAAAAATCAAAATGAAACGTTGCACTCTCTCTCCTCCAAGGAAGGTGCTAGGCAGGAATTTTGTTGCTGGTCCTCACTTGCCCTGGCAGTCATTGCAGATAAGCAGCAAGACTGGGGCTCTGCTCTTTCCTAGCCTTGCAAACAGCCAATGGAGTTCGTCTCCCTCGTGAGCGCCAAAATGCTAAAATGAAACGTTGCACTCTCTCTCCTCCAAGGAAGGTGCTAGGCAGGAATTGTCTTGCTGATCCTCACTTGCCCTGGCAGTCATTGCAGATGAACAGCAAGACTGGGGCTCTGCTCTTTCCTAGCCTTGCAAACAGCCAAAGCAGTTCGTCTCCCTCGTGAGCGCCAAAATGCTAAAAGGAAACGTTGCACTCTCTCTCCTCCAAGGAAGGTGCTAGGCAGGAATTGTGTTGCTGGTCCTCACTTGCCCTGGCAGTCATTGCAGATAAACAGCAAGACTGGGGCTCTGCTCTTTCCTAGCCTTGCAAACAGACAATGCAGTTCATCTCCGTCGTGAGCGTAAAAATGCTAAAATGAAACGTTGCACTCTCTCTCCTCCAAGGAAGGTGCTAGGCAGGAATTGTCTTGTTGGTCCGCACTTGCCCTGGCAGCCAGTTCAGATAAAAAGCAAGACTGGGGCTCTGCTCTTTCGTAGCCTTGCAAACAGGCACTCTGCTTTTTCTCACTCTCGCACTCCAAAAAGCAAAATGAAACGTTGCACTCTTTCTCCTCCAAGGAAGGTGCTAGGCAGGAATTGTCTTGCTGGCCCTCATTTGCCCTGGCAGTCATTGCAGATAAACAGCAAGACTGGGGCTCTGCTCTTTCCTAGCCTTGCAAACAGCCAAAGCAGTTCGTCTCCCTCGTGAGCGCCAAAATGCTAAAATGAAACGTTGCACTCTCTCTCCTCCAAGGAAGGTGCTAGACAGGAATTGTCTTGCTGGTCCTCACTTGCCCTGGCAGTCATTGCAGATAAACAGCAAGTCTGGGGCTCTGCTCTTTCCTAGCCTTGCAAACAGGCACTCTACTTTTCCTCACTCTCGCACTCCAAAAATCAAAATGAAACGTTGCACTCTCTCTCCTCCAAGGGAGGTGCTAGGCAGGAATTGTCTTGCTGGTCCTCACTTGCCCTGGCAGTCATTGCAGATAAGCAGCAAGACTGGGGCTCTGCTCTTTCCTAGCCTTGCAAACAGCCAAAGCAGTTCGTCTCCCTCGTGAGCGCCAAAATGCTAAAATGAAACGTTGCACTCTCTCTCCTCCAAGGAAGGTGCTAGGCAGGAAGTGTCTTGCTGGTCCTCACTTGCCCTGGCCGTCATTGCAGATAAACAGCAAGACTGGGGCTCTGCTCTTTCCTAGCCTTGCAAACAGCCAATGCATTTCGTCTCCCTCGTGAGCGCCAAAATGCTAAAATAAACGTTGCACTCTCTCTCCTCCAAGGAAGGTGCTAGGCAGGAATTCTCTTGCTGGTACTCATTTGCCCTGGTAGTCATTGCAGATAAACAGCAAGACTGAGGCTCTGCTCTTTCCTAGCCTTCCAAACAGCCAATGCAGTTCGTGTCCCTCGTGAGCGCCAAAATGCTAAAATGAAACGTTGCACTCTCTCTCCTCCAAGGAAGGTGCTAGGCAGGAATTGTCTTGCTGGTCCTCACTTGCCCTGGCAGTCATTGCAGATAAACAGCAAGACTGGGGCTCTGCTCTTTCCTAGCCTTGCAAACAGCCACTCTGCTTTTTCTCACTCACGCACTCCAAAAAGCAAAATGAAACGTTGCACTCTCTCTCCTCCAAGGAAGGTGCTAGGCAGGAATTGTCTTGCTGGTCCTCACTTGCCCTGGCAGTCATTGCAGATAAACAGCAAGTCTGGGGCTCTGCTCTTTCCTAGCCTTGCAAACAGCCAATGCAGTTCGTCTCCCTCGTGAGCGCCAAAATGCTAAAATGAAGCGTTGCACTCTCTCTCCTCCAAGGAAGGTGCTAGGCAGGAATTGTCTTGCTGGTCCTCACTTGCCCTGGCAGTCATTGCAGATAAGCAGCAAGACTGGGGCTCTGCTCTTTCCTAGCCTTGCAAACAGCCAATGCAGTTCGTCTCCCTTGTGAGCGCCAAAATGCGAAAATGAAACGTTGCACTCTCTCTCCTCCAAGGAAGGTGCTAGGCAGGAATTGTCTCGCTGCTCCTCACTTGCCCTGGCAGTCATTGCAGATGAACAGCAAGACTGGGGCTCTGCTCTTTCCTAGCCTTGCAAACAGGCACTCTGCTTTTTCTCACTCTCGCACTCCAAAAATCAAAATGAAACGTTGCACTCTTTCTCCTCCAAGTAAGGTGATAGGCAGGAATTGTCTTGCTGGTCCTCACTTGCCCTGGCAGTCATTGCAGATGAACAGCAAGACTGGGGCTCTGCTCTTTCCTAGCCTTGCAAACAGCCAATGCAGTTCGTCTCCCTCGTGAGCGCCAAAATGCTAAAATGAAACGTTGCACTCTCTCTCCTCCAAGGAAGGTGCTAGGCAGGAATTGTCTTGCTGGTCCTCACTTGCCCTGGCAGTCATTGCAGATAAACAGCAAGACTGGGGCTCTGCTCTTTCCTAGCCTTGCAAATAGCCAATGCAGTTCGTCTCCCTCGTGAGCGCCAAAATGCTAAAATGAAACGTTGCACTCTCTCTCCTCCAAGGAAGGTGCTAGGCAGGAATTGTCTTGCTGGTCCTCACTTGCCCTGGCAGTCATTGCAGATAAACAGCAAGACTGGGGCTCTGCTCTTTCCTAGCCTTGCAAACAGGCACTCTGCTTTTTCTCACTCTCGCACTCCAAAAATCAGAATGAAACGTTGCACTCTATCTCCTCCAAGGAAGGTGCTAGGCAGGAATTGTCTTGCTGGTCCTCACTTGCCCTGGCAGTCATTTCAGATAAACAGCAAGTCTGGGGCTCTGCTCTTTCCTAGCCTTGCAAACAGCCAAAGCAGTTCGTCTCCCTCGTGAGCGCCAAAATGCTAAAAGGAAACGTTGCACTCTCTCTCCTCCAAGGAAGGCGCTAGGCAGGAATTGTGTTGCTGGTCCTCACTTGCCCTGGCAGTCATTGCAGATAAACAGCAAGACTGGGGCTCTGCTCTTTCCTAGCCTTGCAAACAGCCAATGCAGTTTGTCTCCCTCGTGAGCGCCAAAATGCTAAAAGGAAACGTTGCACTCTCTCTCCTCCAAGGAAGGTGCTAGGCAGGAATTGTCTTGCTGGTCCTCACTTGCCCTGGCAGTCATTGCAGATAAACAGCAAGACTGGGGCTCTGCTCTTTCCTAGCCTTGCAAACAGGCACTCTGCTTTTTCTCACTCTTGCACTCCAAAAATCAAAATGAAACGTTGCACTCTCTCTCCTCCAAGGAAGGTGCTAGGCAGGAATTTTCTTGCTGGTCCTCACTTGCCCTGGCAGTCATTGCAGATAAGCAGCAAGACTGGGGCTCTGCTCTTTCCTAGCCTTGCAAACAGCCAAAGCAGTTCGTCTCCCTCGTGAGCGCCAAAATGCTAAAATGAAACGTTGCACTCTCTCTCCTCCAAGGAAGGTGCTAGGCAGGAAGTGTCTTGCTGGTCCTCACTTGCCCTGGCAGTCATTGCAGATAAACAGCAAGACTGGGGCTCTGCTCTTTCCTAGCCTTGCAAACAGCCAATGCATTTCGTCTCCCTCGTGAGCGCCAAAATGCTAAAATAAACGTTGCACTCTCTCTCCTCCAAGGAAGGTGCTAGGCAGGAATTCTCTTGCTGGTACTCATTTGCCCTGGTAGTCATTGCAGATAAACAGCAAGACTGAGGCTCTGCTCTTTCCTAGCCTTCCAAACAGCCAATGCAGTTCGTGTCCCTCGTGAGCGCCAAAATGCTAAAATGAAACGTTGCACTCTCTCTCCTCCAAGGAAGGTGCTAGGCAGGAATTGTCTTGCTGGTCCTCACTTGCCCTGGCAGTCATTGCAGATAAACAGCAAGACTGGGGCTCTGCTCTTTCCTAGCCTTGCAAACAGCCAATGCAGTTCGTCTCCCTCGTGAGCGTAAAAATGCTAAAAGGAAACGTTGCACTCTCTCTCCTCCAAGGAAGGTGCTAGGCAGGAATTGTGTTGCTGGACCTCACTTGCCCTGGCAGTCATTGCAGATAAATAGCAAGACTGGGGCTCTGCTCTTTCCTAGCCTTGCAAACAGCCAAAGTATTTCGTCTCCCTCGTGAGCGCCAAAATGCTAAAATGAAACGTTGCACTCTCTCTCCTCCAAGGAAGGTGCTAGGCAGGAATTGTCTTGCTGGTACTCATTTGCCCTGGCAGTCATTGCAGATAAGCAGCAAGACTGGGGCTCTGCTCTTTCCTAGCCTTGAAACAGGCACTCTACTTTTCCTCACTCTCGCACTCCAAAAATCAAAATGAAACGTTGCACTCTCTCTCCTCCAAGGGAGGTGCTAGGCAGGAATTGTCTTGCTGGTCCTCACTTGCCCTGGCAGTCATTGCAGATAAGCAGCAAGACTGGGGCTCTGCTCTTTCCTACCCTTGCAAACAGCCAAAGCAGTTCGTCTCCCTCGTGAGCGCCAAAATGCTAAAATGAAACGTTGCACTCTCTCTCCTCCAAGGAATGTGCTAGGCAGGAATTGTCTTGCTGGTCCTCACTTGCCCTGGCAGTCATTGCAGATAAACAGCAAGACTGGGGCTCTGCTCTTTCCTAGCCTTGCAAACAGCCAATGCATTTCGTCTCCCTCGTGAGCGCCAAAATGCTAAAATAAACGTTGCACTCTCTCTCCTCCAAGGAAGGTGCTAGGCAGGAATTGTCTTGCTGGTACTCATTTGCCCTGGTAGTCATTGCAGATAAACAGGAAGACTGAGGCTCTGCTCTTTCCTAGCCTTCCAAACAGCCAATGCAGTTCGTCTCCCTCGTGAGCGCCAAAATGCTAAAATGAAACGTTGCACTCTCTCTCCTCCAAGGAAGGTGCTAGGCAGGAATTGTCTTGCTGGTCCTCACTTGCCCTGGCAGTCATTGCAGATAAAGAGCAAGACTGGGGCTCTGCTCTTTCCTAGCCTTGCAAACAGCCAATGCATTTCGTCTCCCTCGTGAGCGCCAAAATGCTAAAATAAACGTTGCACTCTCTCTCCTCCAAGGAAGGTGCTAGGCAGGAATTGTCTTGCTGGACCTCACTTGCCCTGGCAGCCAGTGCAGATAAACAGCAAGACTGGGGCTCTGCTCTTTCCTAGCCTTGCAAACAGGCACTCTGCTTTTTCTCACTCACGCACTCCAAAAAGCAAAATGAAACGTTGCACTCTCTCTCCTCCAAGGAAGGTGCTAGGCAGGAATTGTCTTGCTGGTCCTCACTTGCCCTGGCAGTCATTGCAGATAAACAGCAAGTCTGGGGCTCTGCTCTTTCCTAGCCTTGCAAACAGCCAATGCAGTTCGTCTCCCTCGTGAGCGCCAAAATGCTAAAATGAAGCGTTGCACTCTCTCTCCTCCAAGGAAGGTGCTAGGCAGGAATTGTCTTGCTGGTCCTCACTTGCCCTGGCAGTCATTGCAGATAAGCAGCAAGACTGGGGCTCTGCTCTTTCCTAGCCTTGCAAACAGCCAATGCAGTTCGTCTCCCTTGTGAGCGCCAAAATGCGAAAATGAAACGTTGCACTCTCTCTCCTCCAAGGAAGGTGCTAGGCAGGAATTGTCTCGCTGCTCCTCACTTGCCCTGGCAGTCATTGCAGATGAACAGCAAGACTGGGGCTCTGCTCTTTCCTAGCCTTGCAAACAGGCACTCTGCTTTTTCTCACTCTCGCACTCCAAAAATCAAAATGAAACGTTGCACTCTTTCTCCTCCAAGTAAGGTGATAGGCAGGAATTGTCGTACTGGTCCTCACTTACCCTGGCAGTCATTGCAGATAAGCAGCAAGACTGGGGCTCTGCTCTTTCCTAGCCTTGCAAACAGCCAATGCAGTTCGTCTCCCTCGTGAGCGCCAAAATGCTAAAATGAAACGTTGCACTCTCTCTCCTCCAAGGAAGGTGCTAGGCAGGAATTGTCTTGCTGGTCCTCACTTGCCCTGGCAGTCATTGCAGATAAACAGCAAGACTGGGGCTCTGCTCTTTCCTAGCCTTGCAAATAGCCAATGCAGTTCGTCTCCCTCGTGAGCGCCAAAATGCTAAAATGAAATGTTGCACTCTCTCTCCTCCAAGGAAGGTGCTAGGCAGGAATTGTCTTGCTGGTCCTCACTTGCCCTGGCAGTCATTGCAGATAAACAGCAAGACTGGGGCTCTGCTCTTTCCTAGCCTTGCAAACAGGCACTCTGCTTTTTCTCACTCTCGCACTCCAAAAATCAGAATGAAACGTTGCACTCTTTCTCCTCCAAGGAAGGTGCTAGGCAGGAATTGTCTTGCTGGTCCTCACTTGCCCTGGCAGTCATTTCAGATAAACAGCAAGTCTGGGGCTCTGCTCTTTCCTAGCCTTGCAAACAGCCAAAGCAGTTCGTCTCCCTCGTGAGCGCCAAAATGCTAAAAGGAAACGTTGCACTCTCTCTCCTCCAAGGAAGGCGCTAGGCAGGAATTGTGTTGCTGGTCCTCACTTGCCCTGGCAGTCATTGCAGATAAACAGCAAGACTGGGGCTCTGCTCTTTCCTAGCCTTGCAAACAGCCAATGCAGTTTGTCTCCCTCGTGAGCGCCAAAATGCTAAAAGGAAACGTTGCACTCTCTCTCCTCCAAGGAAGGTGCTAGGCAGGAATTCTCTTGCTGGTCCTCACTTGCCCTGGCAGTCATTGCAGATAAACAGCAAGACTGGGGCTCTGCTCTTTCCTAGCCTTGCAAACAGGCACTCTGCTTTTTCTCACTCTTGCACTCCAAAAATCAAAATGAAACGTTGCACTCTCTCTCCTCCAAGGAAGGTGCTAGGCAGGAATTTTGTTGCTGGTCCTCACTTGCCCTGGCAGTCATTGCAGATAAGCGGCAAGACTGGAGCTCTGCTCTTTCCTAGCCTTGCAAACAGCCAATGGAGTTCGTCTCCCTCGTGAGCGCCAAAATGCTAAAATGAAACGTTGCACTCTCTCTCCTCCAAGGAAGGTGCTAGGCAGGAATTGTCTTGCTGATCCTCACTTGCCCTGGCAGTCATTGCAGATGAACAGCAAGACTGGGGCTCTGCTCTTTCCTAGCCTTGCAAACAGCCAAAGCAGTTCGTCTCCCTCGTGAGCGCCAAAATGCTAAAAGGAAACGTTGCACTCTCTCTCCTCCAAGGAAGGTGCTAGGCAGGAATTGTGTTGCTGGTCCTCACTTGCCCTGGCAGTCATTGCAGATAAACAGCAAGACTGGGGCTCTGCTCTTTCCTAGCCTTGCAAACAGACAATGCAGTTCATCTCCGTCGTGAGCGTAAAAATGCTAAAATGAAACGTTGCACTCTCTCTCCTCCAAGGAAGGTGCTAGGCAGGAATTGTCTTGTTGGTCCGCACTTGCCCTGGCAGCCAGTTCAGATAAAAAGCAAGACTGGGGCTCTGCTGTTTCGTAGCCTTGCAAACAGGCACTCTGCTTTTTCTCACTCTCGCACTCCAAAAAGCAAAATGAAACGTTGCACTCTTTCTCCTCCAAGGAAGGTGCTAGGCAGGAATTGTCTTGCTGGCCCTCATTTGCCCTGGCAGTCATTGCAGATAAACAGCAAGACTGGGGCTCTGCTCTTTCCTAGCCTTGCAAAGAGCCAAAGCAGTTCGTCTCCCTCGTGAGCGCCAAAATGCTAAAATGAAACGTTGCACTCTCTCTCCTCCAAGGAAGGTGCTAGACAGGAATTGTCTTGCTGGTCCTCACTTGCCCTGGCAGTCATTGCAGATAAACAGCAAGACTGGGGCTCTGCTCTTTCCTAGCCTTGCAAACAGCCAAAGTAGTTCGTCTCCCTTGTGAGCGCCAAAATGCTAAAATGAAACGTTGCACTCTCTCTCCTCCAAGGAAGGTGCTAGGCAGGAATTGTCTTGCTGGTACTCATTTGCCCTGGTAGTCATTGCAGATAAAGACCAAGACTGGGGCTGTGCTCTTTCCTAGCCTTGCAAACAGGCACTCTGCTTTTTCTCACTCACGCACTCCAAAAAGCAAAATGAAACGTTGCACTCTTTCTCCTCCAAGGAAGGTGCTATTCAGGAATTGTCTTGCTGGTCCTCACTTGCCCTGGCAGTCATTGCAGATAAGCAGCAAGACTGGGGCTCTGCTCTTTCCTAGCCTTGCAAACAGCCAAAGCAGTTCGTCTCCCTCGTGAGCGCCAAAATGCTAAAATGAAACGTTGCACTCTCTCTCCTCCAAGGAAGGTGCTAGGCAGGAATTGTCTTGCTGGTCCTCACTTGCCCTGGCAGTCATTGCAGATAAACAGCAAGACTGGGGCTCTGCTCTTTCCTAGCCTTGCAAACAGCCCAAGTAGTTCGTCTCCCTCGTGAGCGCCAAAATGCTAAAATGAAACGTTGCACTCTCTCTCCTCCAAGGAAGGTGCTAGGCAGGAATTGTCTCGCTGCTCCTCACTTGCCCTGGCAGTCATTGCAGATAAACAGCAAGACTGGGGCTCTGCTCTTTCCTAGCCTTGCAAACAGGCACTCTGCTTTTTCTCACTCTCGCACTCCAAAATTAAAATGAAACGTTGCACTCTTTCTCCTCCAATGAAGGTGATAGGCAGGAATTGTCTTGCTGGTCCTCACTTGCCCTGGCAGTCATTGCAGATAAACAGCAAGACTGGGGCTCTGCTCTTTCCTAGCCTTGCAAACAGCCAATGCAGTTTGTCTCCCTCGTGAGCGCCAAAATGCTAAAAGGAAACGTTGCACTCTCTCTCCTCCAAGGAAGGTGCTAGGCAGGAATTGTCTTGCTGGTCCTCACTTGCCCTGGCAGTCAGTGCAGATGAACAGCAAGACTGGGGCTCTGCTCTTTCCTAGCCTTGCAAACAGGCACTCTGCTTTTTCTCACTCTTGCACTCCAAAAATCAAAATGAAACGTTGCACTCTCTCTCCTCCAAGGAAGGTGCTAGGCAGGAATTGTCTTGCTGGTCCTCACTTGCCCTGGCAGTCATTGCAGATAAGCAGCAAGACTGGAGCTCTGCTCTTTCCTAGCCTTGCAAACAGCCAATGCAGTTCGTCTCCCTCGTGAGCGCCAAAATGCTAAAAGGAAACGTTGCACTCTCTCTCCTCCAAGGAAGGTGCTAGGCAGGAAGTGTCTTGCTGATCCTCACTTGCCCTGGCAGTCATTGCAGATGAACAGCAAGACTGGGGCTCTGCTCTTTCCTAGCCTTGCAAACAGCCAAAGCAGTTCGTCTCCCTCGTGAGCGCCAAAATGCTAAAAGGAAACGTTGCACTCTCTCTCCTCCAAGGAAGGTGCTAGGCAGGAATTGTGTTGCTGGTCCTCACTTGCCCTGGCAGTCATTGCAGATAAACAGCAAGACTGGGGCTCTGCTCTTTCCTAGCCTTGCAAACAGACAATGCAGTTCATCTCCGTCGTGAGCGTAAAAATGCTAAAATGAAACGTTGCACTCTCTCTCCTCCAAGGAAGGTGCTAGGCAGGAATTCTCTTGCTGGTCCTCACTTGCCCTGGCAGTCATTGCAGATAAACAGCAAGACTGGGGCTCTGCTCTTTCCTAGCCTTGCAAACAGCCAAAGTAGTTCGTCTCCCTCGTGAGCGCCAAAATGCTAAAATGAAACGTTGCACTCTCTCTCCTCCAAGGAAGGTGCTAGGCAGGAATTGTCTCGCTGCTCCTCACTTGCCCTGGCAGTCATTGCAGATAAACAGCAAGTCTGGGGCTCTGCTCTTTCCTAGCCTTGCAAACAGGCACTCTGCTTTTTCTCACTCTCGCACTCCAAAAAGCAAAATGAAACGTTGTACGATCTCTCCTCCAAGGAAGGTGCTAGGCAGGAATTGTCTTGCTGGTCCTCACTTGCCCTGGCAGTCATTGCAGATAAACAGCAAGACTGGGGCTCTGCTCTTTCCTAGCCTTCCAAACAGCCAAAGCAGTTTGTCTCGCTCGTGATCGCCAAAATGCTAAAATGAAACGTTGCACTCTCTCTCCTCCAAGGAAGGTGCTAGGCAGGAATTGTCTTGCTGGTCCTCACTTGCCCTGGCAGTCATTGCAGATAAACAGCAAGACTCGGGCTCTGCTCTTTCCTAGCCTTGCAAACAGCCAAAGAAGTTTGTCTCGCTCGTGAGCTCCAAAATGCTAAAATGAAACGTTGCACTCTCTCTCCTCCAAGGAAGGTGCTAGGCAGGAATTGTCTTGCTGGTCCTCACTTGCCCTGGCAGTCATTGCAGATAAACAGCAAGACTGGGGCTCTGCTCTTTCCTAGCCTTGCAAACAGGCACTCTGCTTTTTCTCACTCTCGCACTCCAAAAAGCAAAATGAAACGTTGTACTCTCTCTCCTCCAAGGAAGGTGCAAGGCAGGAATTGTCTTGCTGGTCCTCACTTGCCCTGGCAGTCATTGCAGATAAACAGCAAGACTGGGGCTCTGCTCTTTCCTAGCCTTGCAAACAGCCAAAGCAGTTTGTCTCGCTCGTGAGCGCCAAAATGCTAAAATGAAACGTTGCACTCTCTCTCCTCCAAGGAAGGTGCTAGGCAGGAATTGTCTTGCTGGTCCTCACTTGCCCTGGCAGTCATTGCAGATAAACAGCAAGACTGGGGCTCTGCTCTTTGCTAGCCTTGCAAACAGGCACTCTGCTTTTTCTCACTCTCACACTCCAAAAAGTAAAATGAAACGTTGCACTCTCTCTCCTCCAAGGAAGGTGCTAGGCAGGAATTGTCTTGCTGGTCCTCACTTGTCCTGGCAGTCATTTCAGATAAACAGCCAGACTCGGTCTGTGCTCTTTCCTAGCCTTGCAAACAGGCACTCTGCTTTTTCTCACTCTCGCACTCCAAAAAGCAAAATGAAACGTTGCACTCTCTCTCCTCCAAGGAAGGTGCAAGGCAGGAATTGTCTTGCTGGTCCTCACTTGCCCTGGCAGTCATTGCAGATAAAGAGCAAGACTGGAGCTCTGCTCTTTCCTAGCAATGCAAACAGCCAAAGCAGTTTGTCTCGCTCGTGAGCGCCAAAATGCTAAAATGAAACGCTGCACTCTCTCTCCTCCAAGGAAGGTGCTAGGCAGGAATTGTCTTGCTGGTCCTCACTTGCCCTGGCAGACATTGCAGATAAGCAGCAAGACTCGGGCTCTTCTCTCTCCTAGCCTTGCAAACAGCCAAAGCAGTTTGTCTGCCTCGTGAGCGCCAAAATGCTAAAATGAAACGTTGCACTCTCTCTCCTCCAAGGAAGGTGCTAAGCAGGAATTGTCTTCCTGGTCCTCACTTGCCCTGGCAGTCATTGCAGATAAACAGCAAGACTGGGGCTCTGCTCTTTCCTAGCCTTGCAAACAGCCAAAGTAGTTCGTCTCCCTTGTGAGCGCCAAAATGCTAAAATGAAACGTTGCACTCTCTCTCCTCCAAGGAAGGTGCTAGGCAGGAATTGTCTTGCTGGTACTCATTTGCCCTGGTAGTCATTGCAGATAAAGACCAAGACTGGGGCTGTGCTCTTTCCTAGCCTTGCAAACAGGCACTCTGCTTTTTCTCACTCTTGCACTCCAAAAATCAAAATGAAACGTTGCACTCTCTCTCCTCCAAGGAAGGTGCTAGGCAGGAATTGTCTTGCTGGTCCTCACTTGCCCTGGCAGTCATTGCAGATAAGCAGCAAGACTGGAGCTCTGCTCTTTCCTAGCCTTGCAAACAGCCAATGCAGTTCGTCTCCCTCGTGAGCGCCAAAATGCTAAAAGGAAACGTTGCACTCTCTCTCCTCCAAGGAAGGTGCTAGGCAGGAATTGTCTTGCTGATCCTCACTTGCCCTGGCAGTCATTGCAGATGAACAGCAAGACTGGGGCTCTGCTCTTTCCTAGCCTTGCAAACAGCCAAAGCAGTTCGTCTCCCTCGTGAGCGCCAAAATGCTAAAAGGAAACGTTGCACTCTCTCTCCTCCAAGGAAGGTGCTAGGCAGGAATTGTGTTGCTGGTCCTCACTTGCCCTGGCAGTCATTGCAGATAAACAGCAAGACTGGGGCTCTGCTCTTTCCTAGCCTTGCAAACAGACAATGCAGTTCATCTCCGTCGTGAGCGTAAAAATGCTAAAATGAAACGTTGCACTCTCTCTCCTCCAAGGAAGGTGCTAGGCAGGAATTCTCTTGCTGGTCCTCACTTGCCCTGGCAGTCATTGCAGATAAACAGCAAGACTGGGGCTCTGCTCTTTCCTAGCCTTGCAAACAGCCAAAGTAGTTCGTCTCCCTCGTGAGCGCCAAAATGCTAAAATGAAACGTTGCACTCTCTCTCCTCCAAGGAAGGTGCTAGGCAGGAATTGTCTTGCTGGTCCTCACTTGCCCTGGCAGTCATTTCAGATGAACAGCAAGTCTGGGGCTCTGCTCTTTCCTAGCCGTGCAAACAGGCACTCTACTTTTCCTCACTCTCGCACTCCAAAAATCAGAATGAAACGTTGCACTCTCTCTCCTCCAAGGAAGGTGCTAGGCAGGAATTGTCTCGCTGCTCCTCACTTGCCCTGGCAGTCATTGCAGATAAACAGCAAGTCTGGGGCTCTGCTCTTTCCTAGCCTTGCAAACAGGCACTCTGCTTTTTCTCACTCTCGCACTCCAAAAAGCAAAATGAAACGTTGCACGATCTCTCCTCCAAGGAAGGTGCTAGGCAGGAATTGTCTTGCTGGTCCTCACTTGCCCTGGCAGTCATTGCAGATAAACAGCAAGACTGGGGCTCTGCTCTTTCCTAGCCTTCCAAACAGCCAAAGCAGTTTGTCTCGCTCGTGATCGCCAAAATGCTAAAATGAAACGTTGCACTCTCTCTCCTCCAAGGAAGGTGCTAGGCAGGAATTGTCTTGCTGGTCCTCACTTGCCCTGGCAGTCATTGCAGATAAACAGCAAGACTCGGGCTCTGCTCTTTCCTAGCCTTGCAAACAGCCAAAGAAGTTTGTCTCGCTCGTGAGCTCCAAAATGCTAAAATGAAACGTTGCACTCTCTCTCCTCCAAGGAAGGTGCTAGGCAGGAATTGTCTTGCTGGTCCTCACTTGCCCTGGCAGTCATTGCAGATAAACAGCAAGACTGGGGCTCTGCTCTTTCCTAGCCTTGCAAACAGCCAAAGCAGTTTGACTCCCTCGTGAGCGCCAAAATGCTAAAATGAAACGTTGCACTCTCTCTCCTCCAAGGAAGGTGCTAGGCAGGAATTGTCTTGCTGGTCCTCACTTGCCCTGGCAGTCATTGCAGATAAACAGCAAGACTGGGGCTCTGCTCTTTCCTAGCCTTGCAAACAGGCACTCTGCTTTTTCTCACTCTCGCACTCCAAAAAGCAAAATGAAACGTTGTACTCTCTCTCCTCCAAGGAAGGTGCAAGGCAGGAATTGTCTTGCTGGTCCTCACTTGCCCTGGCAGTCATTGCAGATAAACAGCAAGACTGGGGCTCTGCTCTTTCCTAGCCTTGCAAACAGCCAAAGCAGTTTGTCTCGCTCGTGAGCGCCAAAATGCTAAAATGAAACGTTGCACTCTCTCTCCTCCAAGGAAGGTGCTAGGCAGGAATTGTCTTGCTGGTCCTCACTTGCCCTGGCAGTCATTGCAGATAAACAGCAAGACTGGGGCTCTGCTCTTTGCTAGCCTTGCAAACAGGCACTCTGCTTTTTCTCACTCTCACACTCCAAAAAGTAAAATGAAACGTTGCACTCTCTCTCCTCCAAGGAAGGTGCTAGGCAGGAATTGTCTTGCTGGTCCTCACTTGTCCTGGCAGTCATTTCAGATAAACAGCCAGACTCGGTCTGTGCTCTTTCCTAGCCTTGCAAACAGGCACTCTGCTTTTTCTCACTCTCGCACTCCAAAAAGCAAAATGAAACGTTGCACTCTCTCTCCTCCAAGGAAGGTGCAAGGCAGGAATTGTCTTGCTGGTCCTCACTTGCCCTGGCAGTCATTGCAGATAAAGAGCAAGACTGGAGCTCTGCTCTTTCCTAGCAATGCAAACAGCCAAAGCAGTTTGTCTCGCTCGTGAGCGCCAAAATGCTAAAATGAAACGCTGCACTCTCTCTCCTCCAAGGAAGGTGCTAGGCAGGAATTGTCTTGCTGGTCCTCACTTGCCCTGGCAGACATTGCAGATAAGCAGCAAGACTCGGGCTCTTCTCTCTCCTAGCCTTGCAAACAGCCAAAGCAGTTTGTCTGCCTCGTGAGCGCCAAAATGCTAAAATGAAACGTTGCACTCTCTCTCCTCCAAGGAAGGTGCTAAGCAGGAATTGTCTTGCTGGTCCTCACTTGCCCTGGCAGTCATTGCAGATAAACAGCAAGACTGGGGCTCTGCTCTTTCCTAGCCTTGCAAACAGCCAAAGTAGTTCGTCTCCCTTGTGAGCGCCAAAATGCTAAAATGAAACGTTGCACTCTCTCTCCTGCAAGGAAGGTGCTAGGCAGGAATTGTCTTGCTGGTACTCATTTGCCCTGGTAGTCATTGCAGATAAAGACCAAGACTGGGGCTGTGCTCTTTCCTAGCCTTGCAAACAGGCACTCTGCTTTTTCTCACTCACGCACTCCAAAAAGCAAAATGAAACGTTGCACTCTTTCTCCTCCAAGGAAGGTGCTATTCAGGAATTGTCTTGCTGGTCCTCACTTGCCCTGGCAGTCATTGCAGATAAGCAGCAAGACTGGGGCTCTGCTCTTTCCTAGCCTTGCAAACAGCCAATGCAGTTCGTCTCCCTCGTGAGCGCCAAAATGCTAAAATGAAACGTTGCACTCTCTCTCCTCCAAGGAAGGTGCTAGGCAGGAATTGTCTTGCTGGTCCTCACTTGCCCTGGCAGTCATTGCAGATAAACAGCAAGACTGGGGCTCTGCTCTTTCCTAGCCTTGCAAACAGCCAAAGTAGTTCGTCTCCCTCGTGAGCGCCAAAATGCTAAAATGAAACGTTGCACTCTCTCTCCTCCAAGGAAGGTGCTAGGCAGGAATTGTCTCGCTGCTCCTCACTTGCCCTGGCAGTCATTGCAGATAAACAGCAAGACTGGGGCTCTGCTCTTTCCTAGCCTTGCAAACAGGCACTCTGCTTTTTCTCACTCTCGCACTCCAAAATTAAAATGAAACGTTGCACTCTTTCTCCTCCAATGAAGGTGATAGGCAGGAATTGTCTTGCTGGTCCTCACTTGCCCTGGCAGTCATTGCAGATAAACAGCAAGACTGGGGCTCTGCTCTTTCCTAGCCTTGCAAACAGCCAATGCAGTTTGTCTCCCTCGTGAGCGCCAAAATGCTAAAAGGAAACGTTGCACTCTCTCTCCTCCAAGGAAGGTGCTAGGCAGGAATTGTCTTGCTGCTCCTCACTTGCCCTGGCAGTCAGTGCAGATGAACAGCAAGACTGGGGCTCTGCTCTTTCCTAGCCTTGCAAACAGGCACTCTGCTTTTTCTCACTCTTGCACTCCAAAAATCAAAATGAAACGTTGCACTCTCTCTCCTCCAAGGAAGGTGCTAGGCAGGAATTGTCTTGCTGGTCCTCACTTGCCCTGGCAGTCATTGCAGATAAGCAGCAAGACTCGGGCTCTGCTCTTTGCTAGCCTTGCAAACAGGCACTCTGCTTTTTCTCACTCTCACACTCCAAAAAGTAAAATGAAACGTTGCACTCTCTCTCCTCCAAGGAAGGTGCTAGGCAGGAATTGTCTTGCTGGTCCTCACTTGTCCTGGCAGTCATTTCAGATAAACAGCCAGACTCGGTCTGTGCTCTTTCCTAGCCTTGCAAACAGGCACTCTGCTTTTTCTCACTCTCGCACTCCAAAAAGCAAAATGAAACGTTGCACTCTCTCTCCTCCAAGGAAGGTGCAAGGCAGGAATTGTCTTGCTGGTCCTCACTTGCCCTGGCAGTCATTGCAGATAAAGAGCAAGACTGGAGCTCTGCTCTTTCCTAGCAATGCAAACAGCCAAAGCAGTTTGTCTCGCTCGTGAGCGCCAAAATGCTAAAATGAAACGCTGCACTCTCTCTCCTCCAAGGAAGGTGCTAGGCAGGAATTGTCTTGCTGGTCCTCACTTGCCCTGGCAGACATTGCAGATAAGCAGCAAGACTCGGGCTCTTCTCTCTCCTAGCCTTGCAAACAGCCAAAGCAGTTTGTCTGCCTCGTGAGCGCCAAAATGCTAAAATGAAACGTTGCACTCTCTCTCCTCCAAGGAAGGTGCTAAGCAGGAATTGTCTTGCTGGTCCTCACTTGCCCTGGCAGTCATTGCAGATAAACAGCAAGACTGGGGCTCTGCTCTTTCCTAGCCTTGCAAACAGCCAAAGTAGTTCGTCTCCCTTGTGAGCGCCAAAATGCTAAAATGAAACGTTGCACTCTCTCTCCTGCAAGGAAGGTGCTAGGCAGGAATTGTCTTGCTGGTACTCATTTGCCCTGGTAGTCATTGCAGATAAAGACCAAGACTGGGGCTGTGCTCTTTCCTAGCCTTGCAAACAGGCACTCTGCTTTTTCTCACTCACGCACTCCAAAAAGCAAAATGAAACGTTGCACTCTTTCTCCTCCAAGGAAGGTGCTATTCAGGAATTGTCTTGCTGGTCCTCACTTGCCCTGGCAGTCATTGCAGATAAGCAGCAAGACTGGGGCTCTGCTCTTTCCTAGCCTTGCAAACAGCCAATGCAGTTCGTCTCCCTCGTGAGCGCCAAAATGCTAAAATGAAACGTTGCACTCTCTCTCCTCCAAGGAAGGTGCTAGGCAGGAATTGTCTTGCTGGTCCTCACTTGCCCTGGCAGTCATTGCAGATAAACAGCAAGACTGGGGCTCTGCTCTTTCCTAGCCTTGCAAACAGCCAAAGTAGTTCGTCTCCCTCGTGAGCGCCAAAATGCTAAAATGAAACGTTGCACTCTCTCTCCTCCAAGGAAGGTGCTAGGCAGGAATTGTCTCGCTGCTCCTCACTTGCCCTGGCAGTCATTGCAGATAAACAGCAAGACTGGGGCTCTGCTCTTTCCTAGCCTTGCAAACAGGCACTCTGCTTTTTCTCACTCTCGCACTCCAAAATTAAAATGAAACGTTGCACTCTTTCTCCTCCAATGAAGGTGATAGGCAGGAATTGTCTTGCTGGTCCTCACTTGCCCTGGCAGTCATTGCAGATAAACAGCAAGACTGGGGCTCTGCTCTTTCCTAGCCTTGCAAACAGCCAATGCAGTTTGTCTCCCTCGTGAGCGCCAAAATGCTAAAAGGAAACGTTGCACTCTCTCTCCTCCAAGGAAGGTGCTAGGCAGGAATTGTCTTGCTGCTCCTCACTTGCCCTGGCAGTCAGTGCAGATGAACAGCAAGACTGGGGCTCTGCTCTTTCCTAGCCTTGCAAACAGGCACTCTGCTTTTTCTCACTCTTGCACTCCAAAAATCAAAATGAAACGTTGCACTCTCTCTCCTCCAAGGAAGGTGCTAGGCAGGAATTGTCTTGCTGGTCCTCACTTGCCCTGGCAGTCATTGCAGATAAGCAGCAAGACTGGAGCTCTGCTCTTTCCTAGCCTTGCAAACAGCCAATGCAGTTCGTCTCCCTCGTGAGCGCCAAAATGCTAAAAGGAAACGTTGCACTCTCTCTCCTCCAAGGAAGGTGCTAGGCAGGAATTGTCTTGCTGATCCTCACTTGCCCTGGCAGTCATTGCAGATGAACAGCAAGACTGGGGCTCTGCTCTTTCCTAGCCTTGCAAACAGCCAAAGCAGTTCGTCTCCCTCGTGAGCGCCAAAATGCTAAAAGGAAACGTTGCACTCTCTCTCCTCCAAGGAAGGTGCTAGGCAGGAATTGTGTTGCTGGTCCTCACTTGCCCTGGCAGTCATTGCAGATAAACAGCAAGACTGGGGCTCTGCTCTTTCCTAGCCTTGCAAACAGACAATGCAGTTCATCTCCGTCGTGAGCGTAAAAATGCTAAAATGAAACGTTGCACTCTCTCTCCTCCAAGGAAGGTGCTAGGCAGGAATTCTCTTGCTGGTCCTCACTTGCCCTGGCAGTCATTGCAGATAAACAGCAAGACTGGGGCTCTGCTCTTTCCTAGCCTTGCAAACAGCCAAAGTAGTTCGTCTCCCTCGTGAGCGCCAAAATGCTAAAATGAAACGTTGCACTCTCTCTCCTCCAAGGAAGGTGCTAGGCAGGAATTGTCTTGCTGGTCCTCACTTGCCCTGGCAGTCATTTCAGATGAACAGCAAGTCTGGGGCTCTGCTCTTTCCTAGCCTTGCAAACAGGCACTCTACTTTTCCTCACTCTCGCACTCCAAAAATCAGAATGAAACGTTGCACTCTCTCTCCTCCAAGGAAGGTGCTAGGCAGGAATTGTCTCGCTGCTCCTCACTTGCCCTGGCAGTCATTGCAGATAAACAGCAAGTCTGGGGCTCTGCTCTTTCCTAGCCTTGCAAACAGGCACTCTGCTTTTTCTCACTCTCGCACTCCAAAAAGCAAAATGAAACGTTGTACGATCTCTCCTCCAAGGAAGGTGCTAGGCAGGAATTGTCTTGCTGGTCCTCACTTGCCCTGGCAGTCATTGCAGATAAACAGCAAGACTGGGGCTCTGCTCTTTCCTAGCCTTCCAAACAGCCAAAGCAGTTTGTCTCGCTCGTGATCGCCAAAATGCTAAAATGAAACGTTGCACTCTCTCTCCTCCAAGGAAGGTGCTAGGCAGGAATTGTCTTGCTGGTCCTCACTTGCCCTGGCAGTCATTGCAGATAAACAGCAAGACTCGGGCTCTGCTCTTTCCTAGCCTTGCAAACAGCCAAAGAAGTTTGTCTCGCTCGTGAGCTCCAAAATGCTAAAATGAAACGTTGCACTCTCTCTCCTCCAAGGAAGGTGCTAGGCAGGAATTGTCTTGCTGGTCCTCACTTGCCCTGGCAGTCATTGCAGATAAACAGCAAGACTGGGGCTCTGCTCTTTCCTAGCCTTGCAAACAGCCAAAGCAGTTTGACTCCCTCGTGAGCGCCAAAATGCTAAAATGAAACGTTGCACTCTCTCTCCTCCAAGGAAGGTGCTAGGCAGGAATTGTCTTGCTGGTCCTCACTTGCCCTGGCAGTCATTGCAGATAAACAGCAAGACTGGGGCTCTGCTCTTTCCTAGCCTTGCAAACAGGCACTCTGCTTTTTCTCACTCTCGCACTCCAAAAAGCAAAATGAAACGTTGTACTCTCTCTCCTCCAAGGAAGGTGCAAGGCAGGAATTGTCTTGCTGGTCCTCACTTGCCCTGGCAGTCATTGCAGATAAACAGCAAGACTGGGGCTCTGCTCTTTCCTAGCCTTGCAAACAGCCAAAGCAGTTTGTCTCGCTCGTGAGCGCCAAAATGCTAAAATGAAACGTTGCACTCTCTCTCCTCCAAGGAAGGTGCTAGGCAGGAATTGTCTTGCTGGTCCTCACTTGCCCTGGCAGTCATTGCAGATAAACAGCAAGACTGGGGCTCTGCTCTTTGCTAGCCTTGCAAACAGGCACTCTGCTTTTTCTCACTCTCACACTCCAAAAAGTAAAATGAAACGTTGCACTCTCTCTCCTCCAAGGAAGGTGCTAGGCAGGAATTGTCTTGCTGGTCCTCACTTGTCCTGGCAGTCATTTCAGATAAACAGCCAGACTCGGTCTGTGCTCTTTCCTAGCCTTGCAAACAGGCACTCTGCTTTTTCTCACTCTCGCACTCCAAAAAGCAAAATGAAACGTTGCACTCTCTCTCCTCCAAGGAAGGTGCAAGGCAGGAATTGTCTTGCTGGTCCTCACTTGCCCTGGCAGTCATTGCAGATAAAGAGCAAGACTGGAGCTCTGCTCTTTCCTAGCAATGCAAACAGCCAAAGCAGTTTGTCTCGCTCGTGAGCGCCAAAATGCTAAAATGAAACGCTGCACTCTCTCTCCTCCAAGGAAGGTGCTAGGCAGGAATTGTCTTGCTGGTCCTCACTTGCCCTGGCAGACATTGCAGATAAGCAGCAAGACTCGGGCTCTTCTCTCTCCTAGCCTTGCAAACAGCCAAAGCAGTTTGTCTGCCTCGTGAGCGCCAAAATGCTAAAATGAAACGTTGCACTCTCTCTCCTCCAAGGAAGGTGCTAAGCAGGAATTGTCTTGCTGGTCCTCACTTGCCCTGGCAGTCATTGCAGATAAACAGCAAGACTGGGGCTCTGCTCTTTCCTAGCCTTGCAAACAGGCACTCTGCTTTTTCTCACTCTCGCACTCCAAAAAGCAAAATGAAACGTTGCACTCTCTCTCCTCCAAGGAAGGTGCTAGGCAGGAATTGTCTTGCTGGACCTCACTTGCCCTCGCAGACATTGCACATGAACAGCAAGACTGGGGCTCTGCTCTTTCCTAGCCTTGCAAACAGCCAAAGCAGTTTGACTCCCTCGTGAGCGCCAAAATGCTAAAATGAAACGTTGCACTCTCTCTCCTCCAAGGAAGGTGCTAGGTAGGAATTGTCTTGCTGGTCCTCACTTGTCCTGGCAGTCATTTCAGATAAACAGCAAGACTCGGTCTGTGCTCTTTCCTAGCCTTGCAAACAGGCACTCTGCTTTTTCTCACTCTCGCACTCCAAAAAGCAAAATGAAACGTTGCACTCTCTCTCCTCCAAGGAAGGTGCAAGGCAGGAATTGTCTTGCTGGTCCTCACTTGCCCTGGCAGTCATTGCAGATAAACAGCAAGACTGGGGCTCTGCTCTTTCCTAGCCTTGCAAAGAGCCAAAGCAGTTTGACTCCCTCGTGAGCGCCAAAATGCTAAAATGAAACCTTGCACTCTCTCTCCTCCAAGGAAGGTGCTAGGCAGGAATTGTCTTGCTGGTCCTCACTTGCCCTGGCAGTCATTGCAGATAAACAGCAAGACTGGGGCTCTGCTCTTTCCTAGCCTTGCAAACAGCCAAAGCAATTTGTCTCGCTCGTGAGCGCCAAAATGCTAAAATGAAACGTTGCACTCTCTCTCCTCCAAGGAAGGTGCTAGGCAGGAATTGTCTTGCTTGTCCTCACTTGCCCTGGCAGTCATTGCAGATAAACAGCAAGACTGGGGCTCTGCTCTTTCCTAGCCTTGCAAACAGGCACTCTGCTTTTTCTCACTCTCGCACTCCAAAAAGCAAAATGAAACGTTGCACTATCTCTCCTCCAAGGAAGGTGCTAGGCAGGAATTGTCTTGCTGGTCCTCACTTGCCCTGGCAGTCATTGCAGATAAACAGCAAGACTGGGGCTCTGCTCTTTCCTAGCCTTCCAAACAGCCAAAGCAGTTTGTCTCGCTCGTGAGCGCCAAAATGCTAAAATGAAACGTTGCACTCTCTCTCCTCCAAGGAAGGTGCTAGGCAGGAATTGTCTTGCTGGTCCTCACTTGCCCTGGCAGTCATTGCAGATAAACAGCAAGACTGGGGCTCTGCTCTTTCCTAGCCTTGCAAACAGCCAAAGCAGTTTGACTCCCTCGTGAGCGCCAAAATGCTAAAATGAAACGTTGCACTCTCTCTCCTCCAAGGAAGGTGCTAGGCAGGAATTGTCTTGCTGGTCCTCACTTGCCCTGGCAGTCATTGCAGATAAACAGCAAGACTGGGGCTCTGCTCTTTCCTAGCCTTGCAAACAGGCACTCTGCTTTTTCTCACTCTCGCACTCCAAAAAGCAAAATGAAACGTTGTACTCTCTCTCCTCCAAGGAAGGTGCAAGGCAGGAATTGTCTTGCTGGTCCTCACTTGCCCTGGCAGTCATTGCAGATAAACAGCAAGACTGGGGCTCTGCTCTTTCCTAGCCTTGCAAACAGCCAAAGCAGTTTGTCTCGCTCGTGAGCGCCAAAATGCTAAAATGAAACGTTGCACTCTCTCTCCTCCAAGGAAGGTGCTAGGCAGGAATTGTCTTGCTGGTCCTCACTTGCCCTGGCAGTCATTGCAGATAAACAGCAAGACTGGGGCTCTGCTCTTTGCTAGCCTTGCAAACAGGCACTCTGCTTTTTCTCACTCTCACACTCCAAAAAGTAAAATGAAACGTTGCACTCTCTCTCCTCCAAGGAAGGTGCTAGGCAGGAATTGTCTTGCTGGTCCTCACTTGTCCTGGCAGTCATTTCAGATAAACAGCCAGACTCGGTCTGTGCTCTTTCCTAGCCTTGCAAACAGGCACTCTGCTTTTTCTCACTCTCGCACTCCAAAAAGCAAAATGAAACGTTGCACTCTCTCTCCTCCAAGGAAGGTGCAAGGCAGGAATTGTCTTGCTGGTCCTCACTTGCCCTGGCAGTCATTGCAGATAAAGAGCAAGACTGGAGCTCTGCTCTTTCCTAGCAATGCAAACAGCCAAAGCAGTTTGTCTCGCTCGTGAGCGCCAAAATGCTAAAATGAAACGCTGCACTCTCTCTCCTCCAAGGAAGGTGCTAGGCAGGAATTGTCTTGCTGGTCCTCACTTGCCCTGGCAGACATTGCAGATAAGCAGCAAGACTCGGGCTCTTCTCTCTCCTAGCCTTGCAAACAGCCAAAGCAGTTTGTCTGCCTCGTGAGCGCCAAAATGCTAAAATGAAACGTTGCACTCTCTCTCCTCCAAGGAAGGTGCTAAGCAGGAATTGTCTTGCTGGTCCTCACTTGCCCTGGCAGTCATTGCAGATAAACAGCAAGACTGGGGCTCTGCTCTTTCCTAGCCTTGCAAACAGGCACTCTGCTTTTTCTCACTCTCGCACTCCAAAAAGCAAAATGAAACGTTGCACTCTCTCTCCTCCAAGGAAGGTGCTAGGCAGGAATTGTCTTGCTGGACCTCACTTGCCCTCGCAGACATTGCACATGAACAGCAAGACTGGGGCTCTGCTCTTTCCTAGCCTTGCAAACAGCCAAAGCAGTTTGACTCCCTCGTGAGCGCCAAAATGCTAAAATGAAACGTTGCACTCCCTCTCCTCCAAGGAAGGTGCTAGGCAGGAATTGTCTTGCTGGTCCTCACTTGTCCTGGCAGTCATTTCAGATAAACAGCAAGACTCGGTCTGTGCTCTTTCCTAGCCTTGCAAACAGGCACTCTGCTTTTTCTCACTCTCGCACTCCAAAAAGCAAAATGAAACGTTGCACTCTCTCTCCTCCAAGGAAGGTGCAAGGCAGGAATTGTCTTGCTGGTCCTCACTTGCCCTGGCAGTCATTACAGATAAACAGCAAGACTGGGGCTCTGCTCTTTCCTAGCCTTGCAAAGAGCCAAAGCAGTTTGACTCCCTCGTGAGCGCCAAAATGCTAAAATGAAACCTTGCACTCTCTCTCCTCCAAGGAAGGTGCTAGGCAGGAATTGTCTTGCTGGTCCTCACTTGCCCTGGCAGTCATTGCAGATAAACAGCAAGACTGGGGCTCTGCTCTTTCCTAGCCTTGCAAACAGCCAAAGCAATTTGTCTCGCTCGTGAGCGCCAAAATGCTAAAATGAAACGTTGCACTCTCTCTCCTCCAAGGAAGGTGCTAGGCAGGAATTGTCTTGCTTGTCCTCACTTGCCCTGGCAGTCATTGCAGATAAACAGCAAGACTGGGGCTCTGCTCTTTCCTAGCCTTGCAAACAGGCACTCTGCTTTTTCTCACTCTCGCACTCCAAAAAGCAAAATGAAACGTTGCACTATCTCTCCTCCAAGGAAGGTGCTAGGCAGGAATTGTCTTGCTGGTCCTCACTTGCCCTGGCAGTCATTGCAGATAAACAGCAAGACTGGGTCTCTGCTCTTTCCTAGCCTTCCAAACAGCCAAAGCAGTTTGTCTCGCTCGTGATCGCCAAAATGCTAAAATGAAACGTTGCACTCTCTCTCCTCCAAGGAAGGTGCTAGGCAGGAATTGTCTTGCTGGTCCTCACTTGCCCTGGCAGTCATTGCAGATAAACAGCAAGACTGGGGCTCTGCTCTTTCCTAGCCTTGCAAACAGCCAAAGCAGTTTGTCTCGCTCGTGAGCGCCAAAATGCTAAAATGAAACGTTGCACTCTCTCTCCTCCAAGGAAGGTGCTAGGCAGGAATTGTCTTGCTGGTCCTCACTTGCCCTGGCAGTCATTGCAGATGAACAGCAAGACTGGGGCTCTGCTCTTTCCTAGCCTTGCAAACAGCCAAAGCAATTTGTGTCGCTCGTGAGCGCCAAAATGCTAAAATGAAACGTTGCACACTCTCTCCTCCAAGGAAGGTGCTAGGCAGGAATTCTCTTGCTGGTCCTCACTTGCCCTGGCAGTCATTGCAGATAAACAGCAAGACTGGGGCTCTGCTCTTTCCTAGCCTTGCAAACAGGCACTCTGCTTTTTCTCACTCTTGCACTCCAAAAATCAAAATGAAACGTTGCACTCTCTCTCCTCCAAGGAAGGTGCTAGGCAGGAATTTTGTTGCTGGTCCTCACTTGCCCTGGCAGTCATTGCAGATAAGCGGCAAGACTGGAGCTCTGCTCTTTCCTAGCCTTGCAAACAGCCAATGGAGTTCGTCTCCCTCGTGAGCGCCAAAATGCTAAAATGAAACGTTGCACTCTCTCTCCTCCAAGGAAGGTGCTAGGCAGGAATTGTCTTGCTGATCCTCACTTGCCCTGGCAGTCATTGCAGATAAACAGCAAGACTGGGGCTCTGCTCTTTCCTAGCCTTGCAAACAGACAATGCAGTTCATCTCCGTCGTGAGCGTAAAAATGCTAAAATGAAACGTTGCACTCTCTCTCCTCCAAGGAAGGTGCTAGGCAGGAATTGTCTTGTTGGTCCGCACTTGCCCTGGCAGCCAGTTCAGATAAAAAGCAAGACTGGGGCTCTGCTCTTTCGTAGCCTTGCAAACAGGCACTCTGCTTTTTCTCACTCTCGCACTCCAAAAAGCAAAATGAAACGTTGCACTCTTTCTCCTCCAAGGAAGGTGCTAGGCAGGAATTGTCTTGCTGGCCCTCATTTGCCCTGGCAGTCATTGCAGATAAACAGCAAGACTGGGGCTCTGCTCTTTCCTAGCCTTGCAAACAGCCAAAGCAGTTCGTCTCCCTCGTGAGCGCCAAAATGCTAAAAGGAAACGTTGCACTCTCTCTCCTCCAAGGAAGGTGCTAGGCAGGAATTGTGTTGCTGGTCCTCACTTGCCCTGGCAGTCATTGCAGATAAACAGCAAGACTGGGGCTCTGCTCTTTCCTAGCCTTGCAAACAGACAATGCAGTTCATCTCCGTCGTGAGCGTAAAAATGCTAAAATGAAACGTTGCACTCTCTCTCCTCCAAGGAAGGTGCTAGGCAGGAATTGTCTTGTTGGTCCGCACTTGCCCTGGCAGCCAGTTCAGATAAAAAGCAAGACTGGGGCTCTGCTCTTTCGTAGCCTTGCAAACAGGCACTCTGCTTTTTCTCACTCTCGCACTCCAAAAAGCAAAATGAAACGTTGCACTCTTTCTCCTCCAAGGAAGGTGCTAGGCAGGAATTGTCTTGCTGGCCCTCATTTGCCCTGGCAGTCATTGCAGATAAACAGCAAGACTGGGGCTCTGCTCTTTCCTAGCCTTGCAAACAGCCAAAGCAGTTCGTCTCCCTCGTGAGCGCCAAAATGCTAAAATGAAACGTTGCACTCTCTCTCCTCCAAGGAAGGTGCTAGACAGGAATTGTCTTGCTGGTCCTCACTTGCCCTGGCAGTCATTGCAGATAAACAGCAAGACTGGGGCTCTGCTCTTTCCTAGCCTTGCAAACAGCCAAAGTAGTTCGTCTCCCTTGTGAGCGCCAAAATGCTAAAATGAAACGTTGCACTCTCTCTCCTCCAAGGAAGGTGCTAGGCAGGAATTGTCTTGCTGGTACTCATTTGCCCTGGTAGTCATTGCAGATAAAGACCAAGACTGGGGCTGTGCTCTTTCCTAGCCTTGCAAACAGGCACTCTGCTTTTTCTCACTCACGCACTCCAAAAAGCAAAATGAAACGTTGCACTCTTTCTCCTCCAAGGAAGGTGCTATTCAGGAATTGTCTTGCTGGTCCTCACTTGCCCTGGCAGTCATTGCAGATAAGCAGCAAGACTGGGGCTCTGCTCTTTCCTAGCCTTGCAAACAGCCAATGCAGTTCGTCTCCCTCGTGAGCGCCAAAATGCTAAAATGAAACGTTGCACTCTCTCTCCTCCAAGGAAGGTGCTAGGCAGGAATTGTCTTGCTGGTCCTCACTTGCCCTGGCAGTCATTGCAGATAAACAGCAAGACTGGGGCTCTGCTCTTTCCTAGCCTTGCAAACAGCCAAATTAGTTCGTCTCCCTCGTGAGCGCCAAAATGCTAAAATGAAACGTTGCACTCTCTCTCCTCCAAGGAAGGTGCTAGGCAGGAATTGTCTCGCTGCTCCTCACTTGCCCTGGCAGTCATTGCAGATAAACAGCAAGACTGGGGCTCTGCTCTTTCCTAGCCTTGCAAACAGGCACTCTGCTTTTTCTCACTCTCGCACTCCAAAATTAAAATGAAACGTTGCACTCTTTCTCCTCCAATGAAGGTGATAGGCAGGAATTGTCTTGCTGGTCCTCACTTGCCCTGGCAGTCATTGCAGATAAACAGCAAGACTGGGGCTCTGCTCTTTCCTAGCCTTGCAAACAGCCAATGCAGTTTGTCTCCCTCGTGAGCGCCAAAATGCTAAAAGGAAACGTTGCACTCTCTCTCCTCCAAGGAAGGTGCTAGGCAGGAATTGTCTTGCTGCTCCTCACTTGCCCTGGCAGTCAGTGCAGATGAACAGCAAGACTGGGGCTCTGCTCTTTCCTAGCCTTGCAAACAGGCACTCTGCTTTTTCTCACTCTTGCACTCCAAAAATCAAAATGAAACGTTGCACTCTCTCTCCTCCAAGGAAGGTGCTAGGCAGGAATTGTCTTGCTGGTCCTCACTTGCCCTGGCAGTCATTGCAGATAAGCAGCAAGACTGGAGCTCTGCTCTTTCCTAGCCTTGCAAACAGCCAATGCAGTTCGTCTCCCTCGTGAGCGCCAAAATGCTAAAATGAAACGTTGCACTCTCTCTCCTCCAAGGAAGGTGCTAGGCAGGAATTGTCTTGCTGATCCTCACTTGCCCTGGCAGTCATTGCAGATGAACAGCAAGACTGGGGCTCTGCTCTTTCCTAGCCTTGCAAACAGCCAAAGCAGTTCGTCTCCCTCGTGAGCGCCAAAATGCTAAAATGAAACGTTGCACTCTCTCTCCTCCAAGGAAGGTGCTAGGCAGGAATTGTGTTGCTGGTCCTCACTTGCCCTGGCAGTCATTGCAGATAAACAGCAAGACTGGGGCTCTGCTCTTTCCTAGCCTTGCAAACAGACAATGCAGTTCATCTCCGTCGTGAGCGTAAAAATGCTAAAATGAAACGTTGCACTCTCTCTCCTCCAAGGAAGGTGCTAGGCAGGAATTCTCTTGCTGGTCCTCACTTGCCCTGGCAGTCATTGCAGATAAACAGCAAGACTGGGGCTCTGCTCTTTCCTAGCCTTGCAAACAGCCAAAGTAGTTCGTCTCCCTCGTGAGCGCCAAAATGCTAAAATGAAACGTTGCACTCTCTCTCCTCCAAGGAAGGTGCTAGGCAGGAATTGTCTTGCTGGTCCTCACTTGCCCTGGCAGTCATTTCAGATGAACAGCAAGTCTGGGGCTCTGCTCTTTCCTAGCCTTGCAAACAGGCACTCTACTTTTCCTCACTCTCGCACTCCAAAAATCAGAATGAAACGTTGCACTCTCTCTCCTCCAAGGAAGGTGCTAGGCAGGAATTGTCTCGCTGCTCCTCACTTGCCCTGGCAGTCATTGCAGATAAACAGCAAGTCTGGGGCTCTGCTCTTTCCTAGCCTTGCAAACAGGCACTCTGCTTTTTCTCACTCTCGCACTCCAAAAAGCAAAATGAAACGTTGTACGATCTCTCCTCCAAGGAAGGTGCTAGGCAGGAATTGTCTTGCTGGTCCTCACTTGCCCTGGCAGTCATTGCAGATAAACAGCAAGACTGGGGCTCTGCTCTTTCCTAGCCTTCCAAACAGCCAAAGCAGTTTGTCTCGCTCGTGATCGCCAAAATGCTAAAATGAAACGTTGCACTCTCTCTCCTCCAAGGAAGGTGCTAGGCAGGAATTGTCTTGCTGGTCCTCACTTGCCCTGGCAGTCATTGCAGATAAACAGCAAGACTCGGGCTCTGCTCTTTCCTAGCCTTGCAAACAGCCAAAGAAGTTTGTCTCGCTCGTGAGCTCCAAAATGCTAAAATGAAACGTTGCACTCTCTCTCCTCCAAGGAAGGTGCTAGGCAGGAATTGTCTTGCTGGTCCTCACTTGCCCTGGCAGTCATTGCAGATAAACAGCAAGACTGGGGCTCTGCTCTTTCCTAGCCTTGCAAACAGCCAAAGCAGTTTGACTCCCTCGTGAGCGCCAAAATGCTAAAATGAAACGTTGCACTCTCTCTCCTCCAAGGAAGGTGCTAGGCAGGAATTGTCTTGCTGGTCCTCACTTGCCCTGGCAGTCATTGCAGATAAACAGCAAGACTGGGGCTCTGCTCTTTCCTAGCCTTGCAAACAGGCACTCTGCTTTTTCTCACTCTCGCACTCCAAAAAGCAAAATGAAACGTTGTACTCTCTCTCCTCCAAGGAAGGTGCAAGGCAGGAATTGTCTTGCTGGTCCTCACTTGCCCTGGCAGTCATTGCAGATAAACAGCAAGACTGGGGCTCTGCTCTTTCCTAGCCTTGCAAACAGCCAAAGCAGTTTGTCTCGCTCGTGAGCGCCAAAATGCTAAAATGAAACGTTGCACTCTCTCTCCTCCAAGGAAGGTGCTAGGCAGGAATTGTCTTGCTGGTCCTCACTTGTCCTGGCAGTCATTTCAGATAAACAGCCAGACTCGGTCTGTGCTCTTTCCTAGCCTTGCAAACAGGCACTCTGCTTTTTCTCACTCTCGCACTCCAAAAAGCAAAATGAAACGTTGCACTCTCTCTCCTCCAAGGAAGGTGCAAGGCAGGAATTGTCTTGCTGGTCCTCACTTGCCCTGGCAGTCATTGCAGATAAAGAGCAAGACTGGAGCTCTGCTCTTTCCTAGCAATGCAAACAGCCAAAGCAGTTTGTCTCGCTCGTGAGCGCCAAAATGCTAAAATGAAACGCTGCACTCTCTCTCCTCCAAGGAAGGTGCTAGGCAGGAATTGTCTTGCTGGTCCTCACTTGCCCTGGCAGACATTGCAGATAAGCAGCAAGACTCGGGCTCTTCTCTCTCCTAGCCTTGCAAACAGCCAAAGCAGTTTGTCTGCCTCGTGAGCGCCAAAATGCTAAAATGAAACGTTGCACTCTCTCTCCTCCAAGGAAGGTGCTAAGCAGGAATTGTCTTGCTGGTCCTCACTTGCCCTGGCAGTCATTGCAGATAAACAGCAAGACTGGGGCTCTGCTCTTTCCTAGCCTTGCAAACAGGCACTCTGCTTTTTCTCACTCTCGCACTCCAAAAAGCAAAATGAAACGTTGCACTCTCTCTCCTCCAAGGAAGGCGCTAGGCAGGAATTGTCTTGCTGGACCTCACTTGCCCTCGCAGACATTGCACATGAACAGCAAGACTGGGGCTCTGCTCTTTCCTAGCCTTGCAAACAGCCAAAGCAGTTTGACTCCCTCGTGAGCGCCAAAATGCTAAAATGAAACGTTGCACTCTCTCTCCTCCAAGGAAGGTGCTAGGTAGGAATTGTCTTGCTGGTCCTCACTTGTCCTGGCAGTCATTTCAGATAAACAGCAAGACTCGGTCTGTGCTCTTTCCTAGCCTTGCAAACAGGCACTCTGCTTTTTCTCACTCTCGCACTCCAAAAAGCAAAATGAAACGTTGCACTCTCTCTCCTCCAAGGAAGGTGCAAGGCAGGAATTGTCTTGCTGGTCCTCACTTGCCCTGGCAGTCATTGCAGATAAACAGCAAGACTGGGGCTCTGCTCTTTCCTAGCCTTGCAAAGAGCCAAAGCAGTTTGACTCCCTCGTGAGCGCCAAAATGCTAAAATGAAACCTTGCACTCTCTCTCCTCCAAGGAAGGTGCTAGGCAGGAATTGTCTTGCTGGTCCTCACTTGCCCTGGCAGTCATTGCAGATAAACAGCAAGACTGGGGCTCTGCTCTTTCCTAGCCTTGCAAACAGCCAAAGCAATTTGTCTCGCTCGTGAGCGCCAAAATGCTAAAATGAAACGTTGCACTCTCTCTCCTCCAAGGAAGGTGCTAGGCAGGAATTGTCTTGCTTGTCCTCACTTGCCCTGGCAGTCATTGCAGATAAACAGCAAGACTGGGGCTCTGCTCTTTCCTAGCCTTGCAAACAGGCACTCTGCTTTTTCTCACTCTCGCACTCCAAAAAGCAAAATGAAACGTTGCACTATCTCTCCTCCAAGGAAGGTGCTAGGCAGGAATTGTCTTGCTGGTCCTCACTTGCCCTGGCAGTCATTGCAGATAAACAGCAAGACTGGGGCTCTGCTCTTTCCTAGCCTTCCAAACAGCCAAAGCAGTTTGTCTCGCTCGTGATCGCCAAAATGCTAAAATGAAACGTTGCACTCTCTCTCCTCCAAGGAAGGTGCTAGGCAGGAATTGTCTTGCTGGTCCTCACTTGCCCTGGCAGTCATTGCAGATAAACAGCAAGACTGGGGCTCTGCTCTTTCCTAGCCTTGCAAACAGGCACTCTGCTTTTTCTCACTCTCGCACTCCAAAAAGCAAAATGAAACGTTGTACTCTCTCTCCTCCAAGGAAGGCGCTAGGCAGGAATTTTCTTGCTGGTCCTCACTTGCCCTGGCAGTCATTGCAGATAAACAGCAAGACTGGGGCTCTGCTCTTTCCTAGCCTTGCAAACAGACAAAGCAGTTTGTCTCGCTCGTGAGCGCCAAAATGCTAAAATGAAACGTTGCACTCTCTCTCCTCCAAGGAAGGTGCTAGGCAGGAATTGTCTTGCTGGTCCTCACTTGCCCTGGCAGTCATTGCAGATAAACAGCAAGACTGGGGCTCTGCTCTTTCCTAGCCTTGCAAACAGCCAAAGCAGTTTGTCTCGCTCGTGAGCGCCAAAATGCTAAAATGAAACGTTGCACTCTCTCTCCTCCAAGGAAGGTGCTAGGCAGGAATTGTCTTGCTGGTCCTCATTTGCCCTGGCAGTCATTGCAGATGAACAGCAAGACTGGGGCTCTGCTCTTTCCTAGCCTTGCAAACAGCCAAAGCAGTTTGTCTCCCGCGTGAGCGCCAAAATGCTAAAATGAAACGTTGCACTCTCTCTCCTCCAAGGAAGGTGCTAGGCAGGAATTGTCTTGCTGGTCCTCACTTGCCCTGGCAGTCATTGCAGATAAACAGCAAGACTGGGGCTCTGCTCTTTCCTAGCCTTGCAAACAGGCACTCTGCTTTTTCTCACTCTCGCACTCCAAAAAGCAAAATGAAACGTTGCACTCTCTCTCCTCCTAGGAAGGTGCTAGGCAGGAATTGTCTTGCTGGTCCTCACTTGCCCTGGCAGTCATTGCAGATGAACAGCAAGACTGGGGCTCTGCTCTTTCCTAGCCTTGCAAACAGCCAAAGCAATTTGTGTCGCTCGTGAGCGCCAAAATGCTAAAATGAAACGTTGCACACTCTCTCCTCCAAGGAAGGTGCTAGGCAGGAATTGTCTTGCTGGTCCTCACTTGCCCTGGCAGTCATTGCAGATAAACAGCAAGACTCGGGCTCTGCTCTTTCCTAGCCTTGCAAACAGGCACTCTGCTTTTTCTCACTCTCGCACTCCAAAAAGCAAAATGAAACGTTGCACTCTCTCTCCTCCAAGGAAGGCGCTAGGCAGGAATTTTCTTGCTGGTCCTCACTTGCCCTGGCAGTCATTGCAGATAAACAGCAAGACTGGGGCTCTGCTCTTTCCTAGCCTTGCAAACAGACAAAGCAGTTTGTCTCGCTCGTGAGCGCCAAAATGCTAAAATGAAACGTTGCACTCTCTCTCCTCCAAGGAAGGTGCTAGGCAGGAATTGTCTTGCTGGTCCTCACTTGCCCTGGCAGTCATTGCAGATAAACAGCAAGACTGGGGCTCTGCTCTTTCCTAGCCTTGCAAACAGCCAAAGCAGTTTGTCTCGCTCGTGAGCGCCAAAATGCTAAAATGAAACGTTGCACTCTCTCTCCTCCAAGGAAGGTGCTAGGCAGGAATTGTCTTGCTGGTCCTCATTTGCCCTGGCAGTCATTGCAGATGAACAGCAAGACTGGGGCTCTGCTCTTTCCTAGCCTTGCAAACAGCCAAAGCAGTTTGTCTCGCTCGTGAGCGCCAAAATGCTAAAATGAAACGTTGCACTCTCTCTCCTCCAAGGAAGGTGCTAGGCAGGAATTGTCTTGCTGGTCCTCACTTGCCCTGGCAGTCATTGCAGATAAACAGCAAGACTGGGGCTCTGCTCTTTCCTAGCCTTGCAAACAGGCACTCTGCTTTTTCTCACTCTCGCACTCCAAAAAGCAAAATGAAACGTTGCACTCTCTCTCCTCCTAGGAAGGTGCTAGGCAGGAATTGTCTTGCTGGTCCTCACTTGCCCTGGCAGTCATTGCAGATGAACAGCAAGACTGGGGCTCTGCTCTTTCCTAGCCTTGCAAACAGCCAAAGCAATTTGTGTCGCTCGTGAGCGCCAAAATGCTAAAATGAAACGTTGCACACTCTCTCCTCCAAGGAAGGTCCTAGGCAGGAATTGTCTTGCTGGTCCTCACTTGCCCTGGCAGTCATTGCAGATAAACAGCAAGACTTGGGCTCTGCTCTTTCCTAGCCTTGTAAACACGCACTCTGCATTTTCTCTCTCTCGCACTCCAAAAAGCAAAATGAAACGTTGCACTCTCTCTCCTCCAAGGAAGGTGCTAGGCAGGAATTGTCTTGCTGGTCCTCACTTGCCCTCGCAGACATTGCACATGAACAGCAAGACTGGGGCTCTGCTCTTTCCTAGCCTTGCAAACAGCCAAAGCAGTTTGACTCCCTCGTGAGCGCCAAAATGCTAAAATGAAACGTTGCACTCTCTCTCCTCCAAGGAAGGTGCTAGGCAGGAATTGTCTTGCTGGTCCTCACTTGTCCTGGCAGTCATTTCAGATAAACAGCAAGACTTGGGCTCTGCTCTTTCCTAGCCTTGCAAACACGCACTCTGCATTTTCTCTCTCTCGCACTCCAAAAAGCAAAATGAAACGTTGCACTCTCTCTCCTCCAAGGAAGGTGCTAGGCAGGAATTGTCTTGCTGGTCCTCACTTGCCCTGGCAGTCATTGCAGATAAACAGCAAGACTGGGGCTCTGCTCTTTCCTAGCCTTGCAAACAGCCAAAGCAGTTTGTCTCGCTCGTGAGCGCCAAAATGCTAAAATGAAACGTTGCACTCTCTCTCCTCCAAGGAAGGTGCTAGGCAGGAATTGTCTTGCTGGTCCTCACTTGCCCTGGCAGTCATTGCAGATAAACAGCAAGACTGGGGCTCTGCTCTTTGCTAGCCTTGCAAACAGGCACTCTGCTTTTTCTCACTCTCGCACTCCAAAAAGTAAAATGAAACGTTGCACTCTCTCTCCTCCAAGGAAGGTGCTAGGCAGGAATTGTCTTGCTGGTCCTCACTTGTCCTGGCAGTCATTTCAGATAAACAGCCAGACTCGGTCTGTGCTCTTTCCTAGCCTTGCAAACAGGCACTCTGCTTTTTCTCACTCTCGCACTCCAAAAAGCAAAATGAAACGTTGCACTCTCTCTCCTCCAAGGAAGGTGCAAGGCAGGAATTGTCTTGCTGGTCCTCACTTGCCCTGGCAGTCATTGCAGATAAAGAGCAAGACTGGAGCTCTGCTCTTTCCTAGCAATGCAAACAGCCAAAGCAGTTTGTCTCGCTCGTGAGCGCCAAAATGCTAAAATGAAACGCTGCACTCTCTCTCCTCCAAGGAAGGTGCTAAGCAGGAATTGTCTTGCTGGTCCTCACTTGCCCTGGCAGTCATTGCAGATAAACAGCAAGACTGGGGCTCTGCTCTTTCCTAGCCTTGCAAACAGGCACTCTGCTTTTTCTCACTCTCGCACTCCAAAAAGCAAAATGAAACGTTGCACTCTCTCTCCTCCAAGGAAGGTGCTAGGCAGGAATTGTCTTGCTGGACCTCACTTGCCCTCGCAGACATTGCACATGAACAGCAAGACTGGGGCTCTGCTCTTTCCTAGCCTTGCAAACAGCCAAAGCAGTTTGACTCCCTCGTGAGCGCCAAAATGCTAAAATGAAACGTTGCACTCTCTCTCCTCCAAGGAAGGTGCTAGGTAGGAATTGTCTTGCTGGTCCTCACTTGTCCTGGCAGTCATTTCAGATAAACAGCAAGACTCGGTCTGTGCTCTTTCCTAGCCTTGCAAACAGGCACTCTGCTTTTTCTCACTCTCGCACTCCAAAAAGCAAAATGAAACGTTGCACTCTCTCTCCTCCAAGGAAGGTGCAAGGCAGGAATTGTCTTGCTGGTCCTCACTTGCCCTGGCAGTCATTGCAGATAAACAGCAAGACTGGGGCTCTGCTCTTTCCTAGCCTTGCAAACAGCCAAAGCAGTTTGACTCCCTCGTGAGCGCCAAAATGCTAAAATGAAACCTTGCACTCTCTCTCCTCCAAGGAAGGTGCTAGGCAGGAATTGTCTTGCTGGTCCTCACTTGCCCTGGCAGTCATTGCAGATAAACAGCAAGACTGGGGCTCTGCTCTTTCCTAGCCTTGCAAACAGCCAAAGCAATTTGTCTCGCTCGTGAGCGCCAAAATGCTAAAATGAAACGTTGCACTCTCTCTCCTCCAAGGAAGGTGCTAGGCAGGAATTGTCTTGCTGGTCCTCACTTGCCCTGGCAGTCATTGCAGATAAACAGCAAGACTGGGGCTCTGCTCTTTCCTAGCCTTGCAAACAGGCACTCTGCTTTTTCTCACTCTCGCACTCCAAAAAGCAAAATGAAACGTTGCACTATCTCTCCTCCAAGGAAGGTGCTAGGCAGGAATTGTCTTGCTGGTCCTCACTTGCCCTGGCAGTCATTGCAGATAAACAGCAAGACTGGGGCTCTGCTCTTTCCTAGCCTTCCAAACAGCCAAAGCAGTTTGTCTCGCTCGTGATCGCCAAAATGCTAAAATGAAACGTTGCACTCTCTCTCCTCCAAGGAAGGTGCTAGGCAGGAATTGTCTTGCTGGTCCTCACTTGCCCTGGCAGTCATTGCAGATAAACAGCAAGACTCGGGCTCTGCTCTTTCCTAGCCTTGCAAACAGGCACTCTGCTTTTTCTCACTCTCGCACTCCAAAAAGCAAAATGAAACGTTGCACTCTCTCTCCTCCAAGGAAGGCGCTAGGCAGGAATTTTCTTGCTGGTCCTCACTTGCCCTGGCAGTCATTGCAGATAAACAGCAAGACTGGGGCTCTGCTCTTTCCTAGCCTTGCAAGCAGACAAAGCAGTTTGTCTCGCTCGTGAGCGCCAAAATGCTAAAATGAAACGTTGCACTCTCTCTCCTCCAAGGAAGGTGCTAGGCAGGAATTGTCTTGCTGGTCCTCACTTGCCCTGGCAGTCATTGCAGATAAACAGCAAGACTGGGGCTCTGCTCTTTCCTAGCCTTGCAAACAGCCAAAGCAGTTTGTCTCGCTCGTGAGCGCCAAAATGCTAAAATGAAACGTTGCACTCTCTCTCCTCCAAGGAAGGTGCTAGGCAGGAATTGTCTTGCTGGTCCTCACTTGCCCTGGCAGTCATTGCAGATGAACAGCAAGACTGGGGCTCTGCTCTTTCCTAGCCTTGCAAACAGCCAAAGCAGTTTGTCTCGCTCGTGAGCGCCAAAATGCTAAAATGAAACGTTGCACTCTCTCTCCTCCAAGGAAGGTGCTAGGCAGGAATTGTCTTGCTGGTCCTCACTTGCCCTGGCAGTCATTGCAGATAAACAGCAAGACTGGGGCTCTGCTCTTTCCTAGCCTTGCAAACAGGCACTCTGCTTTTTCTCACTCTCGCACTCCAAAAAGCAAAATGAAACGTTGCACTCTCTCTCCTCCTAGGAAGGTGCTAGGCAGGAATTGTCTTGCTGGTCCTCACTTGCCCTGGCAGTCATTGCAGATGAACAGCAAGACTGGGGCTCTGCTCTTTCCTAGCCTTGCAAACAGCCAAAGCAATTTGTGTCGCTCGTGAGCGCCAAAATGCTAAAATGAAACGTTGCACACTCTCTCCTCCAAGGAAGGTCCTAGGCAGGAATTGTCTTGCTGGTCCTCACTTGCCCTGGCAGTCATTGCAGATAAACAGCAAGACTTGGGCTCTGCTCTTTCCTAGCCTTATAAACACGCACTCTGCATTTTCTCTCTCTCGCACTCCAAAAAGCAAAATGAAACGTTGCACTCTCTCTCCTCCAAGGAAGGTGCTAGGCAGGAATTGTCTTGCTGGTCCTCACTTGCCCTCGCAGACATTGCACATGAACAGCAAGACTGGGGCTCTGCTCTTTCCTAGCCTTGCAAACAGCCAAAGCAGTTTGACTCCCTCGTGAGCGCCAAAATGCTAAAATGAAACGTTGCACTCTCTCTCCTCCAAGGAAGGTGCTAGGCAGGAATTTTCTTGCTGGTCCTCACTTGCCCTGGCAGTCATTGCAGATAAACAGCAAGACTGGGGCTCTGCTCTTTCCTAGCCTTGCAAACAGCCAAAGCAGTTTGTCTCGCTCGTGAGCGCCAAAATGCTAAAATGAAACGTTGCACTCTCTCTCCTCCAAGGAAGGTGCTAGGCAGGAATTGTCTTGCTGGTCCTCACTTGCCCTGGCAGTCATTGCAGATAAACAGCAAGACTGGGGCTCTGCTCTTTGCTAGCCTTGCAAACAGGCACTCTGCTTTTTCTCACTCTCGCACTCCAAAAAGTAAAATGAAACGTTGCACTCTCTCTCCTCCAAGGAAGGTGCTAGGCAGGAATTGTCTTGCTGGTCCTCACTTGTCCTGGCAGTCATTTCAGATAAACAGCCAGACTCGGTCTGTGCTCTTTCCTAGCCTTGCAAACAGGCACTCTGCTTTTTCTCACTCTCGCACTCCAAAAAGCAAAATGAAACGTTGCACTCTCTCTCCTCCAAGGAAGGTGCAAGGCAGGAATTGTCTTGCTGGTCCTCACTTGCCCTGGCAGTCATTGCAGATAAAGAGCAAGACTGGAGCTCTGCTCTTTCCTAGCAATGCAAACAGCCAAAGCAGTTTGTCTCGCTCGTGAGCGCCAAAATGCTAAAATGAAACGCTGCACTCTCTCTCCTCCAAGGAAGGTGCTAGGCAGGAATTGTCTTGCTGGTCCTCACTTGCCCTGGCAGACATTGCAGATAAGCAGCAAGACTGGGGCTCTGCTCTTTCCTAGCCTTGCAAACAGCCAAAGCAATTTGTCTCGCTCGTGAGCGCCAAAATGCTAAAATGAAACGTTGCACTCTCTCTCCTCCAAGGAAGGTGCTAGGCAGGAATTGTCTTGCTGGTCCTCACTTGCCCTGGCAGTCATTGCAGATAAAGAGCAAGACTGGGGCTCTTCTCTTTCCTAGCCTTGCAAACAGGCACTCTGCTTTTTCTCACTCTCGCACTCCAAAAAGCAAAATGAAACGTTGCACTCTCTCTCCTCCAAGGAAGGTGCTAGGCAGGAATTGTCTTGCTGGTCCTCACTTCCCCTGGCAGTCATTGCAGATAAACAGCAAGACTCGGGCTCTGCTCTTTCCTAGCCTTGCAAACAGGCACTCTGTTTTTCTCAATCTCGCACTCCAAAAGGGAATGAAACGTTGCACTCTCCCTCCTCCTAGGAAGGTGCTAGGCAGGAATTGTCTTGCTGGTCCTCACTTGCCCTGGCAGTCATTGCAGATGAACAGCAAGACTGGGGCTCTGCTCTTTCCTAGCCTTGCAAACAGCCAAAGCAATTTGTCTCGCTCGTGAGCGCCAAAATGCTAAAATGAAACGTTGCACTCTCTCTCCTCCAAGGAAGGTGCTAGGCAGGAATTGTCTTGCTGGTCCTCACTTGCCCTGGCAGACATTGCAGATAAACAGCAAGAGTCGGGCTCTGCTCTTTCCTAGCCTTGCAAACGGCCAAAGCAGTTTGTCTCGCTCGTGAGTGTCAAAATGCTAAAATGGAACGTTGCACTCTCTCTCCTCCAAGGAAGGTGCTAGGCAGGAATTGTCTTGCTGGTCCTCACTTGCCCTGGCAGTCATTGCAGATGAACAGCAAGACTGGGGCTCTGCTCTTTCCTAGCCTTGCAAACAGCCAAAGCAGTTAGACTCCCTCGTGAGCGCCAAAATGCTAAAATGAAACGTTGCACTCTCTCTCCTCCAAGGAAGGTGCTAGGCAGGAATTGTCTTGCTGGTCCTCACTTACCCTGGCAGTCATTGCAGATAAACAGCAAGACTCGGGCTCTGCTCTTTCCTAGCCTTGAAACAGGCACACTACTTTTTCTCACTCTCGCACTCCAAAAAGCAAAATGAAACGTTGCACTCTCTCTCCTCCAAGGAAGGTGCTAGGCAGGAATTGTCTTGCTGGTCCTCACTTACCCTGGCAGTCATTGCAGATAAACAGCAAGACTGGAGCTCTGCTCTTTCCTAGCAATGCAAACAGCCAAAGCAGTTTGTCTCGCTCGTGAGCGCCAAAATGCTAAAATGAAACGCTGCACTCTCTCTCCTCCAAGGAAGGTGCTAGGCAGGAATTGTCTTGCTGGTCCTCACTTGCCCTGGCAGACATTGCAGATAAGCAGCAAGACTGGGGCTCTGCTCTTTCCTAGCCTTGCAAACAGCCAAAGCAATTTGTCTCGCTCGTGAGCGCCAAAATGCTAAAATGAAACGTTGCACTCTCTCTCCTCCAAGGAAGGTGCTAGGCAGGAATTGTCTTGCTGGTCCTCACTTGTCCTGGCAGTCATTTCAGATAAACAGCAAGACTCGGTCTGTGCTCTTTCCTAGCCTTGCAAACAGGCACTCTGCTTTTTCTCACTCTCGCACTCCAAAAAGCAAAATGAAACGTTGCACTCTCTCTCCTCCAAGGAAGGTGTAAGGCAGGAATTATCTTGCTGGTCCTCACTTGCCCTGGCAGACATTGCAGATAAACAGCAAGACTGGGGCTCTGCTCTTTCCTAGCAATGCAAACAGCCAAAGCAGTTTGTCTCGCTCGTGAGCGCCAAAATGCTAAAATGAAACGCTGCACTCTCTCTCCTCCAAGGAAGGTGCTAGGCAGGAAGTGTCTTGCTGGTCCTCACTTGCCCTGGCAGTCATTGCAGATAAAGAGCAAGACTGGGGCTCTTCTCTTTCCTAGCCTTGCAAACAGGCACTCTGCTTTTTCTCACTCTCGCACTCCAAAAAGCAAAATGAAACGTTGCACTCTCTCTCCTCCAAGGAAGGTGCTAGGCAGGAATTGTCTTGCTGGTCCTCACTTCCCCTGGCAGTCATTGCAGATAAACAGCAAGACTCGGGCTCTGCTCTTTCCTAGCCTTGCAAACAGGCACTCTGTTTTTCTCACTCTCGCACTCCAAAAGGGAATGAAACGTTGCACTCTCTCTCCTCCTAGGAAGGTGCTAGGCAGGAATTGTCTTGCTGGTCCTCACTTGCCCTGGCAGTCATTGCAGATGAACAGCAAGACTGGGGCTCTGCTCTTTCCTAGCCTTGCAAACAGCCAAAGCAATTTGTCTCGCTCGTGAGCGCCAAAATGCTAAAATGAAACGTTGCACTCTCTCTCCTCCAAGGAAGGTGCTAGGCAGGAATTGTCTTGCTGGTCCTCACTTGCCCTGGCAGACATTGCAGATAAACAGCAAGACTCGGGCTCTGCTCTTTCCTAGCCTTGCAAACGGCCAAAGCAGTTTGTCTCGCTCGTGAGTGTCAAAATGCTAAAATGGAACGTTGCACTCTCTCTCCTCCAAGGAAGGTGCTAGGCAGGAATTGTCTTGCTGGTCCTCACTTGCCCTGGCAGTCATTGCAGATGAACAGCAAGACTGGGGCTCTGCTCTTTCCTAGCCTTGCAAACAGCCAAAGCAGTTAGACTCCCTCGTGAGCGCCAAAATGCTAAAATGAAACGTTGCACTCTCTCTCCTCCAAGGAAGGTGCTAGGCAGGAATTGTCTTGCTGGTCCTCACTTACCCTGGCAGTCATTGCAGATAAACAGCAAGACTCGGGCTCTGCTCTTTCCTAGCCTTGAAACAGGCACACTACTTTTTCTCACTCTCGCACTCCAAAAAGCAAAATGAAACGTTGCACTCTCTCTCCTCCAAGGAAGGTGCTAGGCAGGAATTGTCTTGCTGGTCCTCACTTACCCTGGCAGTCATTGCAGATAAACAGCAAGACTGGGGCTCTGCTCTTTCCTAGCCTTGCAATCAGCCAAAGCAGTTTGTCTCCCGCGTGAGCGCCAAAATGCTAAAATGAAACGTTGCACTCTCTCTCCTCCTAGGAAGGTGCTAGGCAGGAATTGTCTTGCTGGTCCTCACTTGCCCTGGCAGACATTGCAGATAAATAGCAAGACTCGGGCTCTGCTCTTTCCTAGTCTTGTAAACAGCCAAAGCAGTTTGTCTCGCTCGTGAGCTCCAAAATGCTAAAATGAAACGTTGCACTCTCTCTCCTCCAAGGAAGGTGCTAGGCAGGAATTGTCTTGCTGGTCCTCACTGGCCCTGGCAGTCATTGCAGATAAACAGCAAGACTGGGGCTCTGCTCTTTCCTAGCCTTGCAAACAGCCAAAGCACTTTATCTCCCTCGTGAGCGCCAAAATGCTAAAATGAAACGTTGCACTCTCTCTCCTCCAAGGAAGGTGCTAGGCAGGAATTGTCTTGCTGGTCCTCACTTGCCCTGGCAGTCATTGCAGATAAACAGCAAGACTCGGGCTCTGCTCTTTCCTAGCCTTGAAACAGGCACACTACTTTTTCTCACTCTCGCACTCCAAAAAGCAAAATGAAACGTTGCACTCTCTCTCCTCCAAGGAAGGTGCAAGGCAGGAATTGTCTTGCTGGTCCTCACTTGCCCTGGCAGTCATTGCAGATAAACAGCAAGACTGGGGCTCTGCTCTTTCCTAGCAATGCAAACAGCCAAAGCAGTTTGTCTCGCTCGTGAGCGCCAAAATGCTAAAATGAAACGTTGCACTCTCTCTCCTCCAAGGAAGGTGCTAGGCAGGAATTGTCTTGCTGGTCCTCACTTGCCCTGGCAGTCATTGCAGATAAGCAGCAAGACTCGGGCTCTGCTCTCTCCTAGCCTTGCAAACAGCCAAAGCAGTTTGTCTGCCTCGTGAGCGCCAAAATGCTAAAATGAAACGTTGCACTCCCTCTCCTCCAAGGAAGGTGCTAGGCAGGAATTGTCTTGCTGGTCCTCACTTGCCCTGGCAGTCATTTCAGATAAACAGCAAGACTTGGGCTCTGCTCTTTCCTAGCCTTATAAACACGCACTCTGCATTTTCTCTCTCTCGCACTCCAAAAAGCAAAATGAAACGTTGCACTCTCTCTCCTCCAAGGAAGGTGCTAGGCAGGAATTGTCTTGCTGGTCCTCACTTGCCCTCGCAGACATTGCACATGAACAGCAAGACTGGGGCTCTGCTCTTTCCTAGCCTTGCAAACAGCCAAAGCAGTTTGACTCCCTCGTGAGCGCCAAAATGCTAAAATGAAACGTTGCACTCTCTCTCCTCCAAGGAAGGTGCTAGGCAGGAATTGTCTTGCTGGTCCTCACTTGCCCTGGCAGTCATTTCAGATAAACAGCAAGACTCGGTCTGTGCTCTTTCCTAGCCTTGCAAACAGGCACTCTGCTTTTTCTCACTCTCGCACTCCAAAAAGCAAAATGAAACGTTGTACTCTCTCTCCTCCAAGGAAGGTGCTAGGCAGGAATTTTCTTGCTGGTCCTCACTTGCCCTGGCAGTCATTGCAGATAAACAGCAAGACTGGGGCTCTGCTCTTTCCTAGCCTTGCAAACAGCCAAAGCAGTTTGTCTCGCTCGTGAGCGCCAAAATGCTAAAATGAAACGTTGCACTCTCTCTCCTCCAAGGAAGGTGCTAGGCAGGAATTGTCTTGCTGGTCCTCACTTGCCCTGGCAGTCATTGCAGATAAACAGCAAGACTGGGGCTCTGCTCTTTGCTAGCCTTGCAAACAGGCACTCTGCTTTTTCTCACTCTCGCACTCCAAAAAGTAAAATGAAACGTTGCACTCTCTCTCCTCCAAGGAAGGTGCTAGGCAGGAATTGTCTTGCTGGTCCTCACTTGTCCTGGCAGTCATTTCAGATAAACAGCCAGACTCGGTCTGTGCTCTTTCCTAGCCTTGCAAACAGGCACTCTGCTTTTTCTCACTCTCGCACTCCAAAAAGCAAAATGAAACGTTGCACTCTCTCTCCTCCAAGGAAGGTGCAAGGCAGGAATTGTCTTGCTGGTCCTCACTTGCCCTGGCAGTCATTGCAGATAAAGAGCAAGACTGGAGCTCTGCTCTTTCCTAGCAATGCAAACAGCCAAAGCAGTTTGTCTCGCTCGTGAGCGCCAAAATGCTAAAATGAAACGCTGCACTCTCTCTCCTCCAAGGAAGGTGCTAGGCAGGAATTGTCTTGCTGGTCCTCACTTGCCCTGGCAGACATTGCAGATAAGCAGCAAGACTGGGGCTCTGCTCTTTCCTAGCCTTGCAAACACCCAAAGCAATTTGTCTCGCTCGTGAGCGCCAAAATGCTAAAATGAAACGTTGCACTCTCTCTCCTCCAAGGAAGGTGCTAGGCAGGAATTGTCTTGCTGGTCCTCACTTGCCCTGGCAGTCATTGCAGATAAAGAGCAAGACTGGGGCTCTTCTCTTTCCTAGCCTTGCAAACAGGCACTCTGCTTTTTCTCACTCTCGCACTCCAAAAAGCAAAATGAAACGTTGCACTCTCTCTCCTCCAAGGAAGGTGCAAGGCAGGAATTGTCTTGCTGGTCCTCACTTGCCCTGGCAGTCATTGCAGATAAACAGCAAGACTGGGGCTCTGCTCTTTCCTAGCAATGCAAACAGCCAAAGCAGTTTGTCTCGCTCGTGAGCGCCAAAATGCTAAAATGAAACGTTGCACTCTCTCTCCTCCAAGGAAGGTGCTAGGCAGGAATTGTCTTGCTGGTCCTCACTTGCCCTGGCAGTCATTGCAGATAAGCAGCAAGACTCGGGCTCTGCTCTCTCCTAGCCTTGCAAACAGCCAAAGCAGTTTGTCTGCCTCGTGAGCGCCAAAATGCTAAAATGAAACGTTGCACTCCCTCTCCTCCAAGGAAGGTGCTAGGCAGGAATTGTCTTGCTGGTCCTCACTTGCCCTGGCAGTCATTTCAGATAAACAGCAAGACTTGGGCTCTGCTCTTTCCTAGCCTTATAAACACGCACTCTGCATTTTCTCTCTCTCGCACTCCAAAAAGCAAAATGAAACGTTGCACTCTCTCTCCTCCAAGGAAGGTGCTAGGCAGGAATTGTCTTGCTGGTCCTCACTTGCCCTCGCAGACATTGCACATGAACAGCAAGACTGGGGCTCTGCTCTTTCCTAGCCTTGCAAACAGCCAAAGCAGTTTGACTCCCTCGTGAGCGCCAAAATGCTAAAATGAAACGTTGCACTCTCTCTCCTCCAAGGAAGGTGCTAGGCAGGAATTGTCTTGCTGGTCCTCACTTGCCCTGGCAGTCATTTCAGATAAACAGCAAGACTCGGTCTGTGCTCTTTCCTAGCCTTGCAAACAGGCACTCTGCTTTTTCTCACTCTCGCACTCCAAAAAGCAAAATGAAACGTTGTACTCTCTCTCCTCCAAGGAAGGTGCTAGGCAGGAATTTTCTTGCTGGTCCTCACTTGCCCTGGCAGTCATTGCAGATAAACAGCAAGACTGGGGCTCTGCTCTTTCCTAGCCTTGCAAACAGCCAAAGCAGTTTGTCTCGCTCGTGAGCGCCAAAATGCTAAAATGAAACGTTGCACTCTCTCTCCTCCAAGGAAGGTGCTAGGCAGGAATTGTCTTGCTGGTCCTCACTTGCCCTGGCAGTCATTGCAGATAAAGAGCAAGACTGGGGCTCTTCTCTTTCCTAGCCTTGCAAACAGGCACTCTGCTTTTTCTCACTCTCGCACTCCAAAAAGCAAAATGAAACGTTGCACTCTCTCTCCTCCAAGGAAGGTGCTAGGCAGGAATTGTCTTGCTGGTCCTCACTTCCCCTGGCAGTCATTGCAGATAAACAGCAAGACTCGGGCTCTGCTCTTTCCTAGCCTTGCAAACAGGCACTCTGTTTTTCTCAATCTCGCACTCCAAAAGGGAATGAAACGTTGCACTCTCTCTCCTCCTAGGAAGGTGCTAGGCAGGAATTGTCTTGCTGGTCCTCACTTGCCCTGGCAGTCATTGCAGATGAACAGCAAGACTGGGGCTCTGCTCTTTCCTAGCCTTGCAAACAGCCAAAGCAATTTGTCTCGCTCGTGAGCGCCAAAATGCTAAAATGAAACGTTGCACTCTCTCTCCTCCAAGGAAGGTGCTAGGCAGGAATTGTCTTGCTGGTCCTCACTTGCCCTGGCAGACATTGCAGATAAACAGCAAGACTCGGGCTCTGCTCTTTCCTAGCCTTGCAAACGGCCAAAGCAGTTTGTCTCGCTCGTGAGTGTCAAAATGCTAAAATGGAACGTTGCACTCTCTCTCCTCCAAGGAAGGTGCTAGGCAGGAATTGTCTTGCTGGTCCTCACTTGCCCTGGCAGTCATTGCAGATGAACAGCAAGACTGGGGCTCTGCTCTTTCCTAGCCTTGCAAACAGCCAAAGCAGTTAGACTCCCTCGTGAGCGCCAAAATGCTAAAATGAAACGTTGCACTCTCTCTCCTCCAAGGAAGGTGCTAGGCAGGAATTGTCTTGCTGGTCCTCACTTACCCTGGCAGTCATTGCAGATAAACAGCAAGACTCGGGCTCTGCTCTTTCCTAGCCTTGAAACAGGCACACTACTTTTTCTCACTCTCGCACTCCAAAAAGCAAAATGAAACGTTGCACTCTCTCTCCTCCAAGGAAGGTGCTAGGCAGGAATTGTCTTGCTGGTCCTCACTTACCCTGGCAGTCATTGCAGATAAACAGCAAGACTGGAGCTCTGCTCTTTCCTAGCAATGCAAACAGCCAAAGCAGTTTGTCTCGCTCGTGAGCGCCAAACTGCTAAAATGAAACGCTGCACTCTCTCTCCTCCAAGGAAGGTGCTAGGCAGGAATTGTCTTGCTGGTCCTCACTTGTCCTGGCAGTCATTTCAGATAAACAGCAAGACTCGGTCTGTGCTCTTTCCTAGCCTTGCAAACAGGCACTCTGCTTTTTCTCACTCTCGCACTCCAAAAAGCAAAATGAAACGTTGCACTCTCTCTCCTCCAAGGAAGGTGTAAGGCAGGAATTATCTTGCTGGTCCTCACTTGCCCTGGCAGACATTGCAGATAAACAGCAAGACTGGGGCTCTGCTCTTTCCTAGCAATGCAAACAGCCAAAGCAGTTTGTCTCGCTCGTGAGCGCCAAAATGCTAAAATGAAACGCTGCACTCTCTCTCCTCCAAGGAAGGTGCTAGGCAGGAAGTGTCTTGCTGGTCCTCACTTGCCCTGGCAGTCATTGCAGATAAAGAGCAAGACTGGGGCTCTTCTCTTTCCTAGCCTTGCAAACAGGCACTCTGCTTTTTCTCACTCTCGCACTCCAAAAAGCAAAATGAAACGTTGCACTCTCTCTCCTCCAAGGAAGGTGCTAGGCAGGAATTGTCTTGCTGGTCCTCACTTCCCCTGGCAGTCATTGCAGATAAACAGCAAGACTCGGGCTCTGCTCTTTCCTAGCCTTGCAAACAGCCAAAGCAATTTGTCTCGCTCGTGAGCGCCAAAATGCTAAAATGAAACGTTGCACTCTCTCTCCTCCAAGGAAGGTGCTAGGCAGGAATTGTCTTGCTGGTCCTCACTTGCCCTGGCAGACATTGCAGATAAACAGCAAGACTCGGGCTCTGCTCTTTCCTAGCCTTGCAAACGGCCAAAGCAGTTTGTCTCGCTCGTGAGTGTCAAAATGCTAAAATGGAACGTTGCACTCTCTCTCCTCCAAGGAAGGTGCTAGGCAGGAATTGTCTTGCTGGTCCTCACTTGCCCTGGCAGTCATTGCAGATGAACAGCAAGACTGGGGCTCTGCTCTTTCCTAGCCTTGCAAACAGCCAAAGCAGTTAGACTCCCTCGTGAGCGCCAAAATGCTAAAATGAAACGTTGCACTCTCTCTCCTCCAAGGAAGGTGCTAGGCAGGAATTGTCTTGCTGGTCCTCACTTACCCTGGCAGTCATTGCAGATAAACAGCAAGACTCGGGCTCTGCTCTTTCCTAGCCTTGAAACAGGCACACTACTTTTTCTCACTCTCGCACTCCAAAAAGCAAAATGAAACGTTGCACTCTCTCTCCTCCAAGGAAGGTGCTAGGCAGGAATTGTCTTGCTGGTCCTCACTTACCCTGGCAGTCATTGCAGATAAACAGCAAGACTGGGGCTCTGCTCTTTCCTAGCCTTGCAATCAGCCAAAGCAGTTTGTCTCCCGCGTGAGCGCCAAAATGCTAAAATGAAACGTTGCACTCTCTCTCCTCCTAGGAAGGTGCTAGGCAGGAATTGTCTTGCTGGTCCTCACTTGCCCTGGCAGACATTGCAGATAAATAGCAAGACTCGGGCTCTGCTCTTTCCTAGTCTTGTAAACAGCCAAAGCAGTTTGTCTCGCTCGTGAGCTCCAAAATGCTAAAATGAAACGTTGCACTCTCTCTCCTCCAAGGAAGGTGCTAGGCAGGAATTGTCTTGCTGGTCCTCACTTACCCTGGCAGTCATTGCAGATAAACAGCAAGACTCGGGCTCTGCTCTTTCCTAGCCTTGAAACAGGCACACTACTTTTTCTCACTCTCGCACTCCAAAAAGCAAAATGAAACGTTGCACTCTCTCTCCTCCAAGGAAGGTGCTAGGCAGGAATTGTCTTGCTGGTCCTCACTTACCCTGGCAGTCATTGCAGATAAACAGCAAGACTGGAGCTCTGCTCTTTCCTAGCAATGCAAACAGCCAAAGCAGTTTGTCTCGCTCGTGAGCGCCAAACTGCTAAAATGAAACGCTGCACTCTCTCTCCTCCAAGGAAGGTGCTAGGCAGGAATTGTCTTGCTGGTCCTCACTTGTCCTGGCAGTCATTTCAGATAAACAGCAAGACTCGGTCTGTGCTCTTTCCTAGCCTTGCAAACAGGCACTCTGCTTTTTCTCACTCTCGCACTCCAAAAAGCAAAATGAAACGTTGCACTCTCTCTCCTCCAAGGAAGGTGTAAGGCAGGAATTATCTTGCTGGTCCTCACTTGCCCTGGCAGACATTGCAGATAAACAGCAAGACTGGGGCTCTGCTCTTTCCTAGCAATGCAAACAGCCAAAGCAGTTTGTCTCGCTCGTGAGCGCCAAAATGCTAAAATGAAACGCTGCACTCTCTCTCCTCCAAGGAAGGTGCTAGGCAGGAAGTGTCTTGCTGGTCCTCACTTGCCCTGGCAGTCATTGCAGATAAAGAGCAAGACTGGGGCTCTTCTCTTTCCTAGCCTTGCAAACAGGCACTCTGCTTTTTCTCACTCTCGCACTCCAAAAAGCAAAATGAAACGTTGCACTCTCTCTCCTCCAAGGAAGGTGCTAGGCAGGAATTGTCTTGCTGGTCCTCACTTCCCCTGGCAGTCATTGCAGATAAACAGCAAGACTCGGGCTCTGCTCTTTCCTAGCCTTGCAAACAGCCAAAGCAATTTGTCTCGCTCGTGAGCGCCAAAATGCTAAAATGAAACGTTGCACTCTCTCTCCTCCAAGGAAGGTGCTAGGCAGGAATTGTCTTGCTGGTCCTCACTTGCCCTGGCAGACATTGCAGATAAACAGCAAGACTCGGGCTCTGCTCTTTCCTAGCCTTGCAAACGGCCAAAGCAGTTTGTCTCGCTCGTGAGTGTCAAAATGCTAAAATGGAACGTTGCACTCTCTCTCCTCCAAGGAAGGTGCTAGGCAGGAATTGTCTTGCTGGTCCTCACTTGCCCTGGCAGTCATTGCAGATGAACAGCAAGACTGGGGCTCTGCTCTTTCCTAGCCTTGCAAACAGCCAAAGCAGTTAGACTCCCTCGTGAGCGCCAAAATGCTAAAATGAAACGTTGCACTCTCTCTCCTCCAAGGAAGGTGCTAGGCAGGAATTGTCTTGCTGGTCCTCACTTACCCTGGCAGTCATTGCAGATAAACAGCAAGACTCGGGCTCTGCTCTTTCCTAGCCTTGAAACAGGCACACTACTTTTTCTCACTCTCGCACTCCAAAAAGCAAAATGAAACGTTGCACTCTCTCTCCTCCAAGGAAGGTGCTAGGCAGGAATTGTCTTGCTGGTCCTCACTTACCCTGGCAGTCATTGCAGATAAACAGCAAGACTGGGGCTCTGCTCTTTCCTAGCCTTGCAATCAGCCAAAGCAGTTTGTCTCCCGCGTGAGCGCCAAAATGCTAAAATGAAACGTTGCACTCTCTCTCCTCCTAGGAAGGTGCTAGGCAGGAATTGTCTTGCTGGTCCTCACTTGCCCTGGCAGACATTGCAGATAAATAGCAAGACTCGGGCTCTGCTCTTTCCTAGTCTTGTAAACAGCCAAAGCAGTTTGTCTCGCTCGTGAGCTCCAAAATGCTAAAATGAAACGTTGCACTCTCTCTCCTCCAAGGAAGGTGCTAGGCAGGAATTGTCTTGCTGGTCCTCACTTGCCCTGGCAGTCATTGCAGATAAACAGCAAGACTGGGGCTCTGCTCTTTCCTAGCCTTGCAAACAGCCAAAGCACTTTATCTCCCTCGTGAGCGCCAAAATGCTAAAATGAAACGTTGCACTCTCTCTCCTCCAAGGAAGGTGCTAGGCAGGAATTGTCTTGCTGGTCCTCACTTGCCCTGGCAGTCATTGCAGATAAACAGCAAGACTCGGGCTCTGCTCTTTCCTAGCCTTGAAACAGGCACACTACTTTTTCTCACTCTCGCACTCCAAAAAGCAAAATGAAACGTTGCACTCTCTCTCCTCCAAGGAAGGTGCAAGGCAGGAATTGTCTTGCTGGTCCTCACTTGCCCTGGCAGTCATTGCAGATAAACAGCAAGACTGGGGCTCTGCTCTTTCCTAGCAATGCAAACAGCCAAAGCAGTTTGTCTCGCTCGTGAGCGCCAAAATGCTAAAATGAAACGTTGCACTCTCTCTCCTCCAAGGAAGGTGCTAGGCAGGAATTGTCTTGCTGGTCCTCACTTGCCCTGGCAGTCATTGCAGATAAGCAGCAAGACTCGGGCTCTGCTCTCTCCTAGCCTTGCAAACAGCCAAAGCAGTTTGTCTGCCTCGTGAGCGCCAAAATGCTAAAATGAAACGTTGCACTCTCTCTCCTCCAAGGAAGGTGCTAGGCAGGAATTGTCTTGCTGGTCCTCACTTGCCCTGGCAGTGATTGCAGATAAACAGCAAGACTCGGTCTGTGCTCTTTCCTAGCCTTGCAAACAGCCAAAGCAGTTTGTCTCCCGCGTGAGCGCCAAAATGCTAAAAGGAAACGTTGCACTCTCTCTCCTCCAAGGAAGGTGCTAGGCAGGAATTGTCTTGCTGGTCCTCACTTGCCCTGGCAGTCATTGCAGATAAACAGCAAGAATGGGGCTCTTCTCTTCCCTAGCCTTGCAAACAGGCACTCTGCTTTTTCTTACTCTCGCGCTCCAAAAATGAAAATGAAACGTTGCACTCTCTCTCCTCCTAGGAAGGTGCTAGGCAGGAATTGTCTTGCTGGTCCTCACTTGCCCTGGCAGACATTGCATATAAATAGCAAGACTCGGGCTCTGCTCTTTCCTATTCTTGTAAACAGCCAAAGCAATTTGTCTCGCTCGTGAGCGCCAAAATGCTAAAATGAAACGTTGCACTCTCTCTCCTCCAAGGAAGGTGCTAGGCAGGAATTGTCTTGCTGGTCCTCACTTGTCCTGGCAGTCATTTCAGATAAACAGCAAGACTCGGTCTGTGCTCTTTCCTAACCTTGCAAACAGGCACTCTGCTTTTTCTCACTCTCGCACTCCAAAAAGCAAAATGAAACGTTGCACTCTCTCTCCTCCAAGGAAGGTGCTAGGCAGGAATTGTCTTGCTGGTCCTCACTTGCCCTGGCAGTCATTGCAGATAAACAGCAAGACTCGGGCTCTGCTCTTTCCTAGCCTTGCAATCAGCCAAAGCAGTTTGTCTCTCGCGTGAGCGCCAAAATGCTAAAATGAAACGTTGCACTCTCTCTCCTCCTAGGAAGGTGCTAGGCAGGAATTGTCTTGCTGGTCCTCACTTGCCCTGGCAGACATTGCAGATAAATAGCAAGACTCGGGCTCTGCTCTTTCCTAGCCTTGCAAAAAGCCAAAGCAATTTGTCTCGCTCGTGAGCTCCAAAATGCTAAAATGATACGTTGCACTCTCTCTCCTCCAAGGAAGGTGCTAGGCAGGAATTGTCTTGCTGGTCCTCACTTGCCCTGGCAGTCATTGCAGATAAACAGCAAGACTGGGGCTCTGCTCTTTCCTAGCCTTGCAAACAGCCAAAGCACTTTGTCTCCCTCGTGAGCGCCAAAAAGCTAAAATGAAACGTTGCACTCCCTCTCCTCCAAGGAAGGTGCTAGGCAGGAATTGTCTTGCTGGTCCTCACTTGCCCTGGCAGTCATTGCAGATAAACAGCAAGACTGGGGCTCTGCTCTTTCCTAGCCTTGCAAACAGGCACTCTGCTTTTTCTCACTCTCGCACTCCAAAAAGCAAAATGAAACGTTGCACTCTCTCTCCTCCAAGGAAGGTGCTAGGCAGGAATTGTCTTGCTGGACCTCACTTGCCCTCGCAGACATTGCACATGAACAGCAAGACTGGGGCTCTGCTCTTTCCTAGCCTTGCAAACATCCAAAGCAGTTTGACTCCCTCGTGAGCGCCAAAATGCTAAAATGAAACGTTGCACTCTCTCTCCTCCAAGGAAGGTGCTAGGCAGGAATTGTCTTGCTGGTCCTCACTTGCCCTGGCAGTCATTGCAGATAAACAGCAAGACTCGGGGTCTGCTCTTTCCTAGCCTTGAAACAGGCACACTACTTTTTCTCACTCTCGCACTCCAAAAAGCAAAATGAAACGTTGCACTCTCTCTCCTCCAAGGAAGGTGCTAGGCAGGAATTGTCTTGCTGGTCCTCACTTACCCTGGCAGTCATTGCAGATAAACAGCAAGACTGGGGCTCTGCTCTTTCCTAGCCTTGCAATCAGCCAAAGCAGTTTGTCTCCCGCGTGAGCGCCAAAATGCTAAAATGAAACGTTGCACTCTCTCTCCTCCTAGGAAGGTGCTAGGCAGGAATTGTCTTGCTGGTCCTCACTTGCCCTGGCAGACATTGCATATAAATAGCAAGACTCGGGCTCTGCTCTTTCCTAGTCTTGTAAACAGCCAAAGCAATTTGTCTCGCTCGTGAGCGCCAAAATGCTAAAATGAAACGTTGCACTCTCTCTCCTCCAAGGAAGGTGCTAGGCAGGAATTGTCTTGCTGGTCCTCACTTGTCCTGGCAGTCATTTCAGATAAACAGCAAGACTCGGTCTGTGCTCTTTCCTAACCTTGCAAACAGGCACTCTGCTTTTTCTCACTCTCGCACTCCAAAAAGCAAAATGAAACGTTGCACTCTCTCTCCTCCAAGGAAGGTGCTAGGCAGGAATTGTCTTGCTGGTCCTCACTTGCCCTGGCAGTCATTGCAGATAAACAGCAAGACTCGGGCTCTGCTCTCTCCTAGCCTTGCAAACAGCCAAAGCAGTTTGTCTCTCGCGTGAGCGCCAAAATGCTAAAATGAAACGTTGCACTCTCTCTCCTCCTAGGAAGGTGCTAGGCAGGAATTGTCTTGGTGGTCCTCACTTGCCCTGGCAGACATTGCAGATAAATAGCAAGACTCGGGCTCTGCTCTTTCCTAGCCTTGCAAACAGCCAAAGCAATTTGTCTCGCTCGTGAGCTCCAAAATGCTAAAATGAAACGTTGCACTCTCTCTCCTCCAAGGAAGGTGCTAGGCAGGAATTGTCTTGCTGGTCCTCACTTGCCCTGGCAGTCATTGCAGATAAACAGCAAGACTGGGGCTCTGCTCTTTCCTAGCCTTGCAAACAGCCAAAGCACTTTGTCTCCCTCGTGAGCGCCAAAATGCTAAAATGAAACGTTGCACTCCCTCTCCTCCAAGGAAGGTGCTAGGCAGGAATTGTCTTGCTGGTCCTCACTTGCCCTGGCAGTCATTGCAGATAAACAGCAAGACTGGGGCTCTGCTCTTTCCTAGCCTTGCAAACAGGCACTCTGCTTTTTCTCACTCTCGCACTCCAAAAAGCAAAATGAAACGTTGCACTCTCTCTCCTCCAAGGAAGGTGCTAGGCAGGAATTGTCTTGCTGGACCTCACTTGCCCTCGCAGACATTGCACATGAACAGCAAGACTGGGGCTCTGCTCTTTCCTAGCCTTGCAAACATCCAAAGCAGTTTGACTCCCTCGTGAGCGCCAAAATGCTAAAATGAAACGTTGCACTCTCTCTCCTCCAAGGAAGGTGCTAGGCAGGAATTGTCTTGCTGGTCCTCACTTGCCCTGGCAGTCATTGCAGATAAACAGCAAGACTCGGGCTCTGCTCTTTCCTAGCCTTGCAAACAGCCAAAGCACTTTGTCTCCCGCGTGAGCGCCAAAATGCTAAAATGAAACGTTGCACTCTCTCTCCTCCAAGGAAGGTGCTAGGCAGGAATTGTCTTGCTGGTCCTCACTTGCCCTGGCAGTCATTGCAGATAAACAGCAAGACTGGGGCTCTGCTCTTTCCTAGCCTTGCAAACAGGCACTCTGCTTTTTCTCACTCTCGCACTCCAAAAAGCAAAATGAAACGTTGCACTCTCTCTCCTCCAAGGAAGGTGCTAGGCAGGAATTGTCTTGCTGGTCCTCACTTGCCCTGGGAGACATTGCAGATAAACAGCAAGACTGGGTCTCTGCTCTTTCCTAGCCTTGCAAACAGCCAAAGCAGTTTGTCTCCCGCGTGAGCGCCAAAATGCTAAAATGAAACGTTGCACTCTCTCTCCTCCAAGGAAGGTGCTAGGCAGGAATTGTCTTGCTGGTCCTCACTTGCCCTGGCAGTCATTGCAGATAAACAGCAAGACTGGGGCTCTGCTCTTTCCTAGTCTTGTAAACAGCCAAAGCAATTTGTCTCGCTCGTGAGCGCCAAAACGCTAAAATGAAACGTTGCACTCTCTCTCCTCCAAGGAAGGTGCTAGGCAGGAATTGTCTTGCTGGTCCTCACTTGCCCTGGCAGTCATTGCAGATAAACAGCAAGACTCGGTCTGTGCTCTTTCCTAACCTTGCAAACAGGCACTCTGCTTTTTCTCACTCTCGCACTCCAAAAAGCAAAATGAAACGTTGCACTCTCTCTCCTCCAAGGAAGGTGCTAGGCAGGAATTTTCTTGCTGGTCCTCACTTGCCCTGGCAGTCATTGCAGATAAACAGCAAGACTGGGGCTCTGCTCTTTCCTAGCCTTACAATCAGCCAAAGCAGTTTGTCTCTCGCGTGAGCGCCAAAATGCTAAAATGAAACGTTGCACTCTCTCTCCTCCTAGGAAGGTGCTAGGCAGGAATTGTCTTGGTGGTCCTCACTTGCCCTGGCAGACATTGCAGATAAATAGCAAGACTCGGGCTCTGCTCTTTCCTAGCCTTGCAAACAGGCACTCTGCTTTTTCTCACTCTCGCACTCCAAAAAGCAAAATGAAACGTTGCACTCTCTCTCCTCCAAGGAAGGTGCTAGGCAGGAATTGTCTTGCTGGACCTCACTTGCCCTCGCAGACATTGCACATGAACAGCAAGACTGGGGCTCTGCTCTTTCCTAGCCTTGCAAACATCCAAAGCAGTTTGACTCCCTCGTGAGCGCCAAAATGCTAAAATGAAACGTTGCACTCTCTCTCCTCCAAGGAAGGTGCTAGGCAGGAATTGTCTTGCTGGTCCTCACTTGCCCTGGCAGTCATTGCAGATAAACAGCAAGACTCGGGCTCTGCTCTTTCCTAGCCTTGCAAACAGCCAAAGCACTTTGTCTCCCGCGTGAGCGCCAAAATGCTAAAATGAAACGTTGCACTCTCTCTCCTCCAAGGAAGGTGCTAGGCAGGAATTGTCTTGCTGGTCCTCACTTGCCCTGGCAGTCATTGCAGATAAACAGCAAGACTGGGGCTCTGCTCTTTCCTAGCCTTGCAAACAGGCACTCTGCTTTTTCTCACTCTCGCACTCCAAAAAGTAAAATGAAACGTTGCACTCTCTCTCCTCCAAGGAAGGTGCTAGGCAGGAATTGTCTTGCTGGACCTCACTTGCCCTCGCAGACATTGCACATGAACAGCAAGACTGGGGCTCTGCTCTTTCCTAGCCTTGCAAACATCCAAAGCAGTTTGACTCCCTCGTGAGCGCCAAAATGCTAAAATGAAACGTTGCACTCTCTCTCCTCCAAGGAAGGTGCTAGGCAGGAATTGTCTTGCTGGTCCTCACTTGCCCTGGCAGTCATTGCAGATAAACAGCAAGACTGGGGCTCTGCTCTTTCCTAGCCTTGCAAACAGCCAAAGCAGTTTGTCTCCCTCGTGAGCGCCAAAATGCTAAAATGAAACGTTGCACTCTCTCTCCTCCAAGGAAGGTGCTAGGCAGGAATTGTCTTGCTGGTCCTCACTTGTCCTGGCAGTCATTTCAGATAAACAGCAAGACTCGGTCTGTGCTCTTTCCTAGCCTTGCAAACAGGCACTCTGCTTTTTCTCACTCTCGCACTCCAAAAAGCAAAATGAAACGTTGCACTCTCTCTCCTCCAAGGAAGGTGCTAGGCAGGAATTGTCTTGCTGGTCCTCACTTGCCCTGGCAGACATTGCAGATAAACAGCAAGACTGGGTCTCTGCTCTTTCCTAGCCTTGCAAACAGCCAAAGCAGTTTGTCTCCCGCGTGAGCGCCAAAATGCTAAAATGAAACGTTGCACTCTCTCTCCTCCAAGGAAGGTGCTAGGCAGGAATTGTCTTGCTGGTCCTCACTTGCCCTGGCAGTCATTGCAGATAAACAGCAAGACTGGGGCTCTGCTCTTTCCTAGCCTTGCAAACAGCCAAAGCAGTTTGTCTCCCTCGTGAGCGCCAAAATGCTAAAATGAAACGTTGCACTCTCTCTCCTCCAAGGAAGGTGCTAGGCAGGAATTGTCTTGCTGGTCCTCACTTGCCCTGGCAGTCATTGCAGATAAACAGCAAGACTGGGGCTCTGCTCTTTCCTAGCCTTGCAAACAGGCACTCTGCTTTTTCTCACTCTCGCACTCCAAAAAGCAAAATGAAACGTTGCACTCTCACTCCTCCAAGGAAGGTGCTAGGCAGGAATTGTCTTGCTGGTCCTCACTTGCCCTCGCAGACATTGCAGATGAACAGCAAGACTGGGGCTCTGCTCTTTCCTAGCCTTGCAAACAGCCAAAGCAGTTTGACTCCCTCGTGAGCGCCAAAATGCTAAAATGAAACGTTGCACTCTCTCTCCTCCAAGGAAGGTGCTAAGCAGGAATTGTCTTGCTGGTCCTCACTTGCCCTGGCAGTCATTGCAGATAAACAGCAAGACTGGGGCTCTGCTCTTTCCTAGTCTTGTAAACAGCCAAAGCAATTTGTCTCGCTCGTGAGCGCCAAAACGCTAAAATGAAACGTTGCACTCTCTCTCCTCCAAGGAAGGTGCTAGGCAGGAATTGTCTTGCTGGTCCTCACTTGCCCTGGCAGTCATTGCAGATAAACAGCAAGACTCGGTCTGTGCTCTTTCCTAACCTTGCAAACAGGCACTCTGCTTTTTCTCACTCTCGCACTCCAAAAAGCAAAATGAAACGTTGCACTCTCTCTCCTCCAAGGAAGGTGCTAGGCAGGAATTGTCTTGCTGGTCCTCACTTGCCCTGGCAGTCATTGCAGATAAACAGCAAGACTGGGGCTCTGCTCTTTCCTAGCCTTGCAATCAGCCAAAGCAGTTTGTCTCTCGCGTGAGCGCCAAAATGCTAAAATGAAACGTTGCACTCTCTCTCCTCCTAGGAAGGTGCTAGGCAGGAATTGTCTTGGTGGTCCTCACTTGCCCTGGCAGACATTGCAGATAAATAGCAAGACTCGGGCTCTGCTCTTTCCTAGCCTTGCAAACAGCCAAAGCAATTTGTCTCGCTCGTGAGCTCCAAAATGCTAAAATGAAACGTTGCACTCTCTCTCCTCCAAGGAAGGTGCTAGGCAGGAATTGTCTTGCTGGTCCTCACTTGCCCTGGCAGTCATTGCAGATAAACAGCAAGACTGGGGCTCTGCTCTTTCCTAGCCTTGCAAACAGCCAAAGCAGTTTGTCTCCCTCGTGAGCGCCAAAATGCTAAAATGAAACGTTGCACTCTCTCTCCTCCAAGGAAGGTGCTAGGCAGGAATTGTCTTGCTGCTCCTCACTTGTCCTGGTAGTCATTTCAGATAAACAGCAAGACTCCGTCTGTGCTCTTTCCTAGCCTTGCAAACAGGCACTCTGCTTTTTCTCACTCTCGCACTCCAAAAAGCAAAATGAAACGTTGCACTCTCTCTCCTCCAAGGAAGGTGCTAGGCAGGAATTGTCTTGCTGGTCCTCACTTGCCCTGGCAGACATTGCAGATAAACAGCAAGACTGGGTCTCTGCTCTTTCCTAGCCTTGCAAACAGCCAAAGCAGTTTGTCTCCCGCGTGAGCGCCAAAATGCTAAAATGAAACGTTGCACTCTCTCTCCTCCAAGGAAGGTGCTAGGCAGGAATTGTCTTGCTGGTCCTCACTTGCCCTGGCAGTCATTGCAGATAAACAGCAAGACTGGGGCTCTGCTCTTTCCTAGCCTTGCAAACAGGCACTCTGCTTTTTCTCACTCTCGCACTCCAAAAAGCAAAATGAAACGTTGCACTCTCTCTCCTCCAAGGAAGGTGCTAGGCAGGAATTGTCTTGCTGGTCCTCACTTGCCCTGGCAGTCATTGCAGATAAACAGCAAGACTGGGTCTCTGCTCTTTCCTAGCCTTGCAAACAGCCAAAGCAGTTTGTCTCCCGCGTGAGCGCCAAAATGCTAAAATGAAACGTTGCACTCTCTCTCCTCCAAGGAAGGTGCTAGGCAGGAATTGTCTTGCTGGTCCTCACTTGCCCTCGCAGACATTGCAGATGAACAGCAAGACTGGGGCTCTGCTCTTTCCTAGCCTTGCAAACAGCCAAAGCAGTTTGACTCCCTCGTGAGCGCCAAAATGCTAAAATGAAACGTTGCACTCTCTCTCCTCCAAGGAAGGTGCTAAGCAGGAATTGTCTTGCTGGTCCTCACTTGCCCTGGCAGTCATTGCAGATAAACAGCAAGACTGGGGCTCTGCTCTTTCCTAGTCTTGTAAACAGCCAAAGCAATTTGTCTCGCTCGTGAGCGCCAAAACGCTAAAATGAAACGTTGCACTCTCTCTCCTCCAAGGAAGGTGCTAGGCAGGAATTGTCTTGCTGGTCCTCACTTGCCCTGGCAGTCATTGCAGATAAACAGCAAGACTCGGTCTGTGCTCTTTCCTAACCTTGCAAACAGGCACTCTGCTTTTTCTCACTCTCGCACTCCAAAAAGCAAAATGAAACGTTGCACTCTCTCTCCTCCAAGGAAGGTGCTAGGCAGGAATTTTCTTGCTGGTCCTCACTTGCCCTGGCAGTCATTGCAGATAAACAGCAAGACTGGGGCTCTGCTCTTTCCTAGCCTTACAATCAGCCAAAGCAGTTTGTCTCTCGCGTGAGCGCCAAAATGCTAAAATGAAACGTTGCACTCTCTCTCCTCCTAGGAAGGTGCTAGGCAGGAATTGTCTTGGTGGTCCTCACTTGCCCTGGCAGACATTGCAGATAAATAGCAAGACTCGGGCTCTGCTCTTTCCTAGCCTTGCAAACAGGCACTCTGCTTTTTCTCACTCTCGCACTCCAAAAAGCAAAATGAAACGTTGCACTCTCTCTCCTCCAAGGAAGGTGCTAGGCAGGAATTGTCTTGCTGGACCTCACTTGCCCTCGCAGACATTGCACATGAACAGCAAGACTGGGGCTCTGCTCTTTCCTAGCCTTGCAAACATCCAAAGCAGTTTGACTCCCTCGTGAGCGCCAAAATGCTAAAATGAAACGTTGCACTCTCTCTCCTCCAAGGAAGGTGCTAGGCAGGAATTGTCTTGCTGGTCCTCACTTGCCCTGGCAGTCATTGCAGATAAACAGCAAGACTGGGGCTCTGCTCTTTCCTAGCCTTGCAAACAGCCAAAGCAGTTTGTCTCCCTCGTGAGCGCCAAAATGCTAAAATGAAACGTTGCACTCTCTCTCCTCCAAGGAAGGTGCTAGGCAGGAATTGTCTTGCTGGTCCTCACTTGCCCTGGCAGTCATTGCAGATAAACAGCAAGACTGGGGCTCTGCTCTTTCCTAGCCTTGCAAACAGGCACTCTGCTTTTTCTCACTCTCGCACTCCAAAAAGCAAAATGAAACGTTGCACTCTCTCTCCTCCAAGGAAGGTGCTAGGCAGGAATTGTCTTGCTGGTCCTCACTTGCCCTCGCAGACATTGCAGATGAACAGCAAGACTGGGGCTCTGCTCTTTCCTAGCCTTGCAAACAGCCAAAGCAGTTTGACTCCCTCGTGAGCGCCAAAATGCTAAAATGAAACGTTGCACTCTCTCTCCTCCAAGGAAGGTGCTAAGCAGGAATTGTCTTGCTGGTCCTCACTTGCCCTGGCAGTCATTGCAGATAAACAGCAAGACTGGGGCTCTGCTCTTTCCTAGTCTTGTAAACAGCCAAAGCAATTTGTCTCGCTCGTGAGCGCCAAAACGCTAAAATGAAACGTTGCACTCTCTCTCCTCCAAGGAAGGTGCTAGGCAGGAATTGTCTTGCTGGTCCTCACTTGCCCTGGCAGTCATTGCAGATAAACAGCAAGACTCGGTCTGTGCTCTTTCCTAACCTTGCAAACAGGCACTCTGCTTTTTCTCACTCTCGCACTCCAAAAAGCAAAATGAAACGTTGCACTCTCTCTCCTCCAAGGAAGGTGCTAGGCAGGAATTGTCTTGCTGGTCCTCACTTGCCCTGGCAGTCATTGCAGATAAACAGCAAGACTGGGGCTCTGCTCTTTCCTAGCCTTGCAATCAGCCAAAGCAGTTTGTCTCTCGCGTGAGCGCCAAAATGCTAAAATGAAACGTTGCACTCTCTCTCCTCCTAGGAAGGTGCTAGGCAGGAATTGTCTTGGTGGTCCTCACTTGCCCTGGCAGACATTGCAGATAAATAGCAAGACTCGGGCTCTGCTCTTTCCTAGCCTTGCAAACAGCCAAAGCAATTTGTCTCGCTCGTGAGCTCCAAAATGCTAAAATGAAACGTTGCACTCTCTCTCCTCCAAGGAAGGTGCTAGGCAGGAATTGTCTTGCTGGTCCTCACTTGCCCTGGCAGTCATTGCAGATAAACAGCAAGACTGGGGCTCTGCTCTTTCCTAGCCTTGCAAACAGCCAAAGCAGTTTGTCTCCCTCGTGAGCGCCAAAATGCTAAAATGAAACGTTGCACTCTCTCTCCTCCAAGGAAGGTGCTAGGCAGGAATTGTCTTGCTACTCCTCACTTGTCCTGGTAGTCATTTCAGATAAACAGCAAGACTCCGTCTGTGCTCTTTCCTAGCCTTGCAAACAGGCACTCTGCTTTTTCTCACTCTCGCACTCCAAAAAGCAAAATGAAACGTTGCACTCTCTCTCCTCCAAGGAAGGTGCTAGGCAGGAATTGTCTTGCTGGTCCTCACTTGCCCTGGCAGACATTGCAGATAAACAGCAAGACTGGGTCTCTGCTCTTTCCTAGCCTTGCAAACAGCCAAAGCAGTTTGTCTCCCGCGTGAGCGCCAAAATGCTAAAATGAAACGTTGCACTCTCTCTCCTCCAAGGAAGGTGCTAGGCAGGAATTGTCTTGCTGGTCCTCACTTGCCCTGGCAGTCATTGCAGATAAACAGCAAGACTGGGGCTCTGCTCTTTCCTAGCCTTGCAAACAGGCACTCTGCTTTTTCTCACTCTCGCACTCCAAAAAGCAAAATGAAACGTTGCACTCTCTCTCCTCCAAGGAAGGTGCTAGGCAGGAATTGTCTTGCTGGACCTCACTTGCCCTCGCAGACATTGCACATGAACAGCAAGACTGGGGCTCTGCTCTTTCCTAGCCTTGCAAACATCCAAAGCAGTTTGACTCCCTCGTGAGCGCCAAAATGCTAAAATGAAACGTTGCACTCTCTCTCCTCCAAGGAAGGTGCTAGGCAGGAATTGTCTTGCTGGTCCTCACTTGCCCTGGCAGTCATTGCAGATAAACAGCAAGACTCGGGCTCTGCTCTTTCCTAGCCTTGCAAACAGCCAAAGCAGTTTGTCTCCCTCGTGAGCGCCAAAATGCTAAAATGAAACGTTGCACTCTCTCTCCTCCAAGGAAGGTGCTAGGCAGGAATTGTCTTGCTGGTCCTCACTTGTCCTGGTAGTCATTTCAGATAAACAGCAAGACTCCGTCTGTGCTCTTTCCTAGCCTTGCAATCAGGCACTCTGCTTTTTCTCACTCTCGCACTCCAAAAAGCAAAATGAAACGTTGCACTCTCTCTCCTCCAAGGAAGGTGCTAGGCAGGAATTGTCTTGCTGGTCCTCACTTGCCCTGGCAGACATTGCAGATAAACAGCAAGACTGGGTCTCTGCTCTTTCCTAGCCTTGCAAACAGCCAAAGCAGTTTGTCTCCCGCGTGAGCGCCAAAATGCTAAAATGAAACGTTGCACTCTCTCTCCTCCAAGGAAGGTGCTAGGCAGGAATTGTCTTGCTGGTCCTCACTTGCCCTGGCAGTCATTGCAGATAAACAGCAAGACTGGGGCTCTGCTCTTTCCTAGCCTTGCAAACAGCCAAAGCACTTTGTCTCCCTCGTGAGCGCCAAAATGCTAAAATGAAACGTTGCACTCTCTCTCCTCCAAGGAAGGTGCTAGGCAGGAATTGTCTTGCTGGTCCTCACTTGCCCTGGCAGTCATTGCAGATAAACAGCAAGACTCGGGCTCTGCTCTTTCCTAGCCTTGCAAACAGGCACTCTGCTTTTTCTCACTCTCGCACTCGAAAAAGCAAAATGAAACGTTGAACTCTCTCCTCTCCAAGGAAGGTGCTAGGCAGGAATTGTCTTGCTGGTCCTCACTTGCCCTGGCAGTCATTGCAGATAAACAGCAAGACTCGGGCTCTGCTCTTTCGTAGCCTTGCAATCAGCCAAAGCAGTTTGTCTCCCGCGTGAGCGCCAAAATGCTAAAATGAAACGTTGCACTCTCTATCCTCCTAGGAAGGTGCTAGGCAGGAATTGTCTTGCTGGTCCTCACTTGCCCTGGCAGACATTGCAGATAAATAGCAAGACTCGGGCTCTGCTCTTTCCTAGCCTTGCAAACAGCCAAAGCAGTTTGTCTCCCTCGTGAGCGCCAAAAGGCTAAAATGAAACGTTGCACTCTCTCTCCTCCAAGGAAGGTGCTAGGCAGGAATTGTCTTGCTGGTCCTCACTTGCCCTGGCAGTCATTACAGATAAACAGCAAGACTGGGGCTCTGCTCTTTCCTAGCCTTGCAAACAGGCACTCTGCTTTTTCTCACTCTCGCACTCCAAAAAGCAAAATGAAACGTTGCACTCTCTCTCCTCCAAGGAAGGTGCTAGGCAGGAATTGTCTTGCTGGACCTCACTTGCCCTCGCAGACATTGCACATAAACAGCAAGACTGGGGCTCTGCTCTTTCCTAGCCTTGCAAACATCCAAAGAAGTTTGACTCCCTCGTGAGCGCCAAAATGCTAAAATGAAACGTTGCACTCTCTCTCCTCCAAGGAAGGTGCTAGGCAGGAATTGTCTTGCTGGTCCTCACTTGCCCTGGCAGTCAATGCAGATAAACAGCAAGACTGGGGCTCTGCTCTTTCCTAGCCTTGCAAACAGCCAAAGCAATTTGTCTCGCTCGTGAGCGCCAAAATGCTAAAATGAAACGTTGCACTCTCTCTCCTCCAAGGAAGGTGCTAGGCAGGAATTGTCTTGCTGGTCCTCACTTGTTCTGGCAGTCATTTCAGATAAACAGCAAGACTCGGTCTGTGCTCTTTCCTAGCCTTGCAAACAGGCACTCTGCTTTTTCTCACTCTCGCACTCCAAAAAGCAAAATGAAACGTTGCACTCTCTCTCCTCCAAGGAAGGTGCTAGGCAGGAATTGTCTTGCTGGTCCTCACTTGCCCTGGCAGTCATTGCAGATAAACAGCAAGACTCGGGCTCTGCTCTTTCCTAGCCTTGCAAACAGCCAAAGCATTTTGTCTCGCTCGTGAGCGCCAAAATGCTAAAATGAAACGCTGCACTCTCTCTCCTCCAAGGAAGGTGCTAGGCAGGAATTGTCTTGCTGGTCCTCACTTGCCCTGGCAGACATTGCAGATAAACAGCAAGACTGGGGCTCTGCTGTTTCCTAGCCTTGCAAACAGCCAAAGCAGTTTGTCTCCCGCGTGAGCGCCAAAATGCTAAAATGAAACGTTGCACTCTCTCTCCTCCTAGGAAGGTGCTAGGCAGGAATTGTCTTGCTGGTCCTCACTTGCCCTGGCAGTCATTGCAGATAAATAGCAAGACTCGGGCTCTGCTCTTTCCTAGCCTTGCAAACAGCCAAAGCAATTTGTCCCGCTCGTGAGCTCCAAAATGCTAAAATGAAACGTTGCACTCTCTCTCCTCCAAGGAAGGTGCTAGGCAGGAATTGTCTTGCTGGTCCTCACTTGCCCTGGCAGTCATTGCAGATAAACAGCAAGACTGGGGCTCTGCTCTTTCCTAGCCTTGCAAACAGCCAAAGCACTTTGTCTCCCTCGTGAGCGCCAAAAAGCTAAAATGAAACGTTGCACTCCCTCTCCTCCAAGGAAGGTGCTAGGCAGGAATTGTCTTGCTGGTCCTCACTTGCCCTGGCAGTCATTGCAGATAAACAGCAAGACTGGGGCTCTGCTCTTTCCTAGCCTTGCAAACAGGCACTCTGCTTTTTCTCACTCTCGCACTCCAAAAAGCAAAAGGAAACGTTGCACTCTCTCTCCTCCAAGGAAGGTGCTAGGCAGGAATTGTGTTGCTGGACCTCACTTGCCCTCGCAGACATTGCACATGAACAGCAAGACTGGGGCTCTGCTCTTTCCTAGCCTTGCAAACATCCAAAGCAGTTTGACTCCCTCGTGAGCGCCAAAATGCTAAAATGAAACGTTGCACTCTCTCTCCTCCAAGGAAGGTGCTAGGCAGGAATTGTCTTGCTGGTCCTCACTTGCCCTGGCAGTCATTGCAGATAAACAGCAAGACTGGGGCTCTGCTCTTTCCTAGCCTTGCAAACAGCCAAAGCAATTTGTCTCGCTCGTGAGCGCCAAAATGCTAAAATGAAACGTTGCACTCTCTCTCCTCCAAGGAAGGTGCTAGGCAGGAATTGTCTTGCTGGTCCTCACTTGTCCTGGCAGTCATTTCAGATAAACAGCAAGACTCGGGCTCTGCTCTTTCCTAGCCTTGCAAACAGGCACTCTGCTTTTTCTCACTCTCGCACTCCAAAATGCTAAAATGAAACGCTGCACTCTCTCTCCTCCAAGGAAGGTGCTAGGCAGGAATTGTCTTGTTGGTCCTCACTTGCCCTGGCAGACATTGCAGATAAACAGCAAGACTGGGTCTCTGCTCTTTCCTAGCCTTGCAAACAGCCAAAGCAGTTTGTCTCCCGCGTGAGCGCCAAAATGCTAAAATGAAACGTTGCACTCTCTCTCCTCCAAGGAAGGTGCTAGGCAGGAATTGTCTTGCTGGTCCTCACTTGCCCTGGCAGACATTGCAGATAAAAAGCAAGACTCGGGCTCTGCTCTTTCCTAGCCTTGCAAACAGCCAAAGAAGTTTGTCTCGCTCGTGAGCTCCAAAATGCTAAAATGAAACTTTGCACTCTCTCTCCTCCAAGGAAGGTGCTAGGCAGGAATTGTCTTGCTGGTCCTCACTTGCCCTGGCAGTCATTGCAGATAAACAGCAAGACTGGGGCTCTGCTCTTTCCTAGCCTTGCAAACAGCCAAAGCACTTTGTCTCCCTCGTGAGCGCCAAAATGCTAAAATGAAACGTTGCACTCTCTCTCCTCCAAGGAAGGTGCTAGGCAGGAATTGTCTTGCTGGTCCTCACTTGCCCTGGCAGTCATTGCAGATAAACAGCAAGACTGGGGCTCTGCTCTTTCCTAGCCTTGCAAACAGGCACTCTGCTTTTTCTCACTCTCGCACTCCAAAAAGCAAAATGAAACGTTGCACTCTCTCTCCTCCAAGGAAGGTGCTAGGCAGGAATTGTCTTGCTGGACCTCACTTGCCCTCGCAGACATTGCACATGAACAGCAAGACTGGGGCTCTGCTCTTTCCTAGCCTTGCAAACAGCCAAAGCAGTTTGTCTCCCTCGTGAGCGCCAAAATGCTAAAATGGAACGTTGAAATCTCTCTCCTCCAAGGAAGGTGCTAGGCACGAATGTTCTTGCTGGACCTCACTTGCCCTCGCAGACATTGCACATGAACAGCAAGACTGGGGCTCTGCTCTTTCCTAGCCTTGCAAACAGCCAAAGCACTTTGTCTCCCTCGTGAGCGCCAAAATGCTAAAATGAAACGTTGCACTCTCTCTCCTCCAAGAAAGGTGCTAGGCAGGAATTGTCTTGCTGGTCCTCACTTGCCCTGGCAGACATTGCAGATAAACAGCAAGACTGGGTCTCTGCTCTTTCCTAGCCTTGCAAACAGCCAAAGCAGTTTGTCTCCCGCGTGAGCTCCAAAATGCTAAAATGAAACGTTGCACTCTCTCTCGTCCAAGGAAGGTGCTAGGCAGGAATTGTCTTGCTGGTCCTCACTTGCCCTGGCAGTCATTGCAGATAAACAGCAAGACTGGGGCTCTGCTCTTTCCTAGCCTTGCAAACAGCCAAAGCAGTTTGTCTCGCTCGTGAGCGCCAAAATGCTAAAATGCAACGCTGCACTCTCTCTCCTCCAAGGAAGGTGCTAGGCAGGAATTGTCTTGCTGGTCCTCACTTGCCCTGGCAGTCATTGCAGATAAACAGCAAGACTGGGGCTCTGCTCTTTCCTAGCCTTGCAAACAGGCACTCTGGTTTTTCTCATTCTCGCACTCCAAAAAGCAAAATGAAACGTTGCACTCTCTCTCCTCCTAGGAAGGTGCTAGGCAGGAATTGTCTTGCTGGTCCTCACTTGCCCTGGCAGTCATTGCAGATAAACAGCAAGACTGGGGCTCTGCTCTTTCCTAGCCTTGCAATCAGCCAAAGCAGTTTGTCTCTCGCGTGAGCGCCAAAATGCTAAAATGAAACGTTGCACTCTCTCTCCTCCTAGGAAGGTGCTAGGCAGGAATTGTCTTGGTGGTCCTCACTTGCCCTGGCAGACATTGCAGATAAATAGCAAGACTCGGGCTCTGCTCTTTCCTAGCCTTGCAAACAGGCACTCTGCTTTTTCTCACTCTCGCACTCCAAAAAGCAAAATGAAACGTTGCACTCTCTCTCCTCCAAGGAAGGTGCTAGGCAGGAATTGTCTTGCTGGACCTCACTTGCCCTCGCAGACATTGCACATGAACAGCAAGACTGGGGCTCTGCTCTTTCCTAGCCTTGCAAACATCCAAAGCAGTTTGACTCCCTCGTGAGCGCCAAAATGCTAAAATGAAACGTTGCACTCTCTCTCCTCCAAGGAAGGTGCTAGGCAGGAATTGTCTTGCTGGTCCTCACTTGCCCTGGCAGTCATTGCAGATAAACAGCAAGACTCGGGCTCTGCTCTTTCCTAGCCTTGCAAACAGCCAAAGCACTTTGTCTCCCGCGTGAGCGCCAAAATGCTAAAATGAAACGTTGCACTCTCTCTCCTCCAAGGAAGGTGCTAGGCAGGAATTGTCTTGCTGGTCCTCACTTGCCCTGGCAGTCATTGCAGATAAACAGCAAGACTGGGGCTCTGCTCTTTCCTAGCCTTGCAAACAGGCACTCTGCTTTTTCTCACTCTCGCACTCCAAAAAGCAAAATGAAACGTTGCACTCTCTCTCCTCCAAGGAAGGTGCTAGGCAGGAATTGTCTTGCTGGACCTCACTTGCCCTCGCAGACATTGCACATGAACAGCAAGACTGGGGCTCTGCTCTTTCCTAGCCTTGCAAACATCCAAAGCAGTTTGACTCCCTCGTGAGCGCCAAAATGCTAAAATGAAACGTTGCACTCTCTCTCCTCCAAGGAAGGTGCTAGGCAGGAATTGTCTTGCTGGTCCTCACTTGCCCTGGCAGTCATTGCAGATAAACAGCAAGACTGGGGCTCTGCTCTTTCCTAGCCTTGCAAACAGCCAAAGCAGTTTGTCTCCCTCGTGAGCGCCAAAATGCTAAAATGAAACGTTGCACTCTCTCTCCTCCAAGGAAGGTGCTAGGCCGGAATTGTCTTGCTGGTCCTCACTTGTCCTGGCAGTCATTTCAGATAAACAGCAAGACTCGGTCTGTGCTCTTTCCTAGCCTTGCAAACAGGCACTCTGCTTTTTCTCACTCTCGCACTCCAAAAAGCAAAATGAAACGTTGCACTCTCTCTCCTCCAAGGAAGGTGCTAGGCAGGAATTGTCTTGCTGGTCCTCACTTGCCCTGGCAGACATTGCAGATAAACAGCAAGACTGGGTCTCTGCTCTTTCCTAGCCTTGCAAACAGCCAAAGCAGTTTGTCTCCCTCGTGAGCGCCAAAATGCTAAAATGAAACGTTGCACTCTCTCTCCTCCAAGGAAGGTGCTAGGCAGGAATTGTCTTGCTGGTCCTCACTTGCCCTGGCAGTCATTGCAGATAAACAGCAAGACTGGGGCTCTGCTCTTTCCTAGCCTTGCAAACAGGCACTCTGCTTTTTCTCACTCTCGCACTCCAAAAAGCAAAATGAAACGTTGCACTCTCTCTCCTCCAAGGAAGGTGCTAGGCAGGAATTGTCTTGCTGGTCCTCACTTGCCCTCGCAGACATTGCAGATGAACAGCAAGACTGGGGCTCTGCTCTTTCCTAGCCTTGCAAACAGCCAAAGCAGTTTGACTCCCTCGTGAGCGCCAAAATGCTAAAATGAAACGTTGCACTCTCTCTCCTCCAAGGAAGGTGCTAAGCAGGAATTGTCTTGCTGGTCCTCACTTGCCCTGGCAGTCATTGCAGATAAACAGCAAGACTGGGGCTCTGCTCTTTCCTAGTCTTGTAAACAGCCAAAGCAATTTGTCTCGCTCGTGAGCGCCAAAACGCTAAAATGAAACGTTGCACTCTCTCTCCTCCAAGGAAGGTGCTAGGCAGGAATTGTCTTGCTGGTCCTCACTTGCCCTGGCAGTCATTGCAGATAAACAGCAAGACTCGGTCTGTGCTCTTTCCTAACCTTGCAAACAGGCACTCTGCTTTTTCTCACTCTCGCACTCCAAAAAGCAAAATGAAACGTTGCACTCTCTCTCCTCCAAGGAAGGTGCTAGGCAGGAATTGTCTTGCTGGTCCTCACTTGCCCTGGCAGTCATTGCAGATAAACAGCAAGACTGGGGCTCTGCTCTTTCCTAGCCTTGCAATCAGCCAAAGCAGTTTGTCTCTCGCGTGAGCGCCAAAATGCTAAAATGAAACGTTGCACTCTCTCTCCTCCTAGGAAGGTGCTAGGCAGGAATTGTCTTGGTGGTCCTCACTTGCCCTGGCAGACATTGCAGATAAATAGCAAGACTCGGGCTCTGCTCTTTCCTAGCCTTGCAAACAGCCAAAGCAATTTGTCTCGCTCGTGAGCTCCAAAATGCTAAAATGAAACGTTGCACTCTCTCTCCTCCAAGGAAGGTGCTAGGCAGGAATTGTCTTGCTGGTCCTCACTTGCCCTGGCAGTCATTGCAGATAAACAGCAAGACTGGGGCTCTGCTCTTTCCTAGCCTTGCAAACAGCCAAAGCAGTTTGTCTCCCTCGTGAGCGCCAAAATGCTAAAATGAAACGTTGCACTCTCTCTCCTCCAAGGAAGGTGCTAGGCAGGAATTGTCTTGCTGCTCCTCACTTGTCCTGGTAGTCATTTCAGATAAACAGCAAGACTCCGTCTGTGCTCTTTCCTAGCCTTGCAAACAGGCTCTCTGCTTTTTCTCACTCTCGCACTCCAAAAAGCAAAATGAAACGTTGCACTCTCTCTCCTCCAAGGAAGGTGCTAGGCAGGAATTGTCTTGCTGGTCCTCACTTGCCCTGGCAGACATTGCAGATAAACAGCAAGACTGGGTCTCTGCTCTTTCCTAGCCTTGCAAACAGCCAAAGCAGTTTGTCTCCCGCGTGAGCGCCAAAATGCTAAAATGAAACGTTGCACTCTCTATCCTCCAAGGAAGGTGCTAGGCAGGAATTGTCTTGCTGGTCCTCACTTGCCCTGGCAGTCATTGCAGATAAACAGCAAGACTGGGGCTCTGCTCTTTCCTAGCCTTGCAAACAGGCACTCTGCTTTTTCTCACTCTCGCACTCCAAAAAGCAAAATGAAACGTTGCACTCTCTCTCCTCCAAGGAAGGTGCTAGGCAGGAATTGTCTTGCTGGACCTCACTTGCCCTCGCAGACATTGCACATGAACAGCAAGACTGGGGCTCTGCTCTTTCCTAGCCTTGCAAACATCCAAAGCAGTTTGTCTCCCTCGTGAGCGCCAAAATGCTAAAATGAAACGTTGCACTCTCTCTCCTCCAAGGAAGGTGCTAGGCAGGAATTGTCTTGCTGGTCCTCACTTGCCCTGGCAGTCATTGCAGATAAACAGCAAGACTCGGGCTCTGCTCTTTCCTAGCCTTGCAAACAGCCAAAGCAGTTTGTCTCCCTCGTGAGCGCCAAAATGCTAAAATGAAACGTTGCACTCTCTCTCCTCCAAGGAAGGTGCTAGGCAGGAATTGTCTTGCTGGTCCTCACTTGTCCTGGTAGTCATTTCAAATAAACAGCAAGACTCCGTCTGTGCTCTTTCCTAGCCTTGCAAACAGGCACTCTGCTTTTTCTCACTCTCGCACTCCAAAAAGCAAAATGAAACGTTGCACTCTCTCTCCTCCAAGGAAGGTGCTAGGCAGGAACTGTCTTGCTGGTCCTCACTTGCCCTGGCAGTCATTGCAGATAAACAGCAAGACTGGGGCTCTGCTCTTTCCTAGCCTTGCAAACAGCCAAAGCAGTTTGTCTCCCGCGTGAGCGCCAAAATGCTAAAATGAAACGTTGCACTCTCTCTCCTCCAAGGAAGGTGCTAGGCAGGAATTGTCTTGCTGGTCCTCACTTGCCCTGGCAGTCATTGCAGATAAACAGCAAGACTGGGGCTCTGCTCTTTCCTAGCCTTGCAAACAGCCAAAGCACTTTGTCTCCCTCGTGAGCGCCAAAATGCTAAAATGAAACGTTGCACTCTCTCTCCTCCAAGGAAGGTGCTAGGCAGGAATTGTCTTGCTGGTCCTCACTTGCCCTGGCAGACATTGCAGATAAACAGCAAGACTCGGGCTCTGCTCTTTCCTAGCCTTGCAAACAGGCACTCTGCTTTTTCTCACTCTCGCACTCCAAAAAGCAAAATGAAACGTTGCACTCTCTCTCCTCCAAGGAAGGTGCTAGGCAGGAATTGTCTTGCTGGTCCTCACTTGCCCTCGCAGACATTGCAGATGAACAGCAAGACTGGGGCTCTGCTCTTTCCTAGCCTTGCAAACAGCCAAAGCAGTTTGACTCCCTCGTGAGCGCCAAAATGCTAAAATGAAACGTTGCACTCTCTCTCCTCCAAGGAAGGTGCTAGGCAGGAATTGTCTTGCTGGTCCTCACTTGCCCTGGCAGTCATTGCAGATAAACAGCAAGACTGGGGCTCTGCTCTTTCCTATCCTTGCAAACAGCCAAAGCAATTTGTCTCGCTCGTGAGCGCCAAAATGCTAAAATGAAACGTTGCACTCTCTCTCCTCCAAGGAAGGTGCTAGGCAGGAATTGTCTTGCTGGTCCTCACTTGTCCTGGCAGTCATTTCAGATAAACAGCAAGACTCGGTCTGTGCTCTTTCCTAGCCTTGCAAACAGGCACTCTGCTTTTTCTCACTCTCGCACTCCAAAAAGCAAAATGAAACGTTGAACTCTCTCCTCTCCAAGGAAGGTGCTAGGCAGGAATTTTCTTGCTGGTCCTCACTTGCCCTGGCAGTCATTGCAGATAAACAGCAAGACTGGGGCTCTGCTCTCTCCTAGCCTTGCAAACAGCCAAAGCAGTTTGTCTCGCTCGTGAGCGCCAAAATGCTAAAATGAAACGTTGCACTCTCTCTCCTCCAAGGAAGGTGCTAGGCAGGAATTGTCTTGCTGGTCCTCACTTGCCCTGGCAGACATTGCAGATAAATAGCAAGACTGGGGCTCTGCTCTTTCCTAGCCTTGCAAACAGGCACTCTGCTTTTTCTCACTCTCGCACTCCAAAAAGCAAAATGAAACGTTGCACTCTCTCTCCTCCAAGGAAGGTGCTAGGCAGGAATTGTCTTGCTGGACCTCACTTGCCCTCGCAGACATTGCACATGAACAGCAAGACTGGGGCTCTGCTCTTTCCTAGCCTTGCAAACATCCAAAGAAGTTTGACTCCCTCGTGAGCGCCAAAATGCTAAAATGAAACGTTGCACTCTCTCTCCTCCAAGGAAGGTGCTAGGCAGGAATTGTCTTGCTGGTCCTCACTTGCCCTGGCAGTCAATGCAGATAAACAGCAAGACTGGGGCTCTGCTCTTTCCTAGCCTTGCAAACAGCCAAAGCAATTTGTCTCGCTCGTGAGCGCCAAAATGCTAAAATGAAACGTTGCACTCTCTCTCCTCCAAGGAAGGTGCTAGGCAGGAATTGTCTTGCTGGTCCTCACTTGTTCTGGCAGTCATTGCAGATAAACAGCAAGACTCGGTCTGTGCTCTTTCCTAGCCTTGCAAACAGGCACTCTGCTTTTTCTCACTCTCGCACTCCAAAAAGCAAAATGAAACGTTGCACTCTCTCTCCTCCAAGGAAGGTGCTAGGCAGGAATTGTCTTGCTGGTCCTCACTTGCCCTGGCAGTCATTGCAGATAAACAGCAAGACTCGGGCTCTGCTCTTTCCTAGCCTTGCAAACAGCCAAAGCAATTTGTCCCGCTCGTGAGCTCCAAAATGCTAAAATGAAACGTTGCACTCTCTCTCCTCCAAGGAAGGTGCTAGGCAGGAATTGTCTTGCTGGTCCTCACTTGCCCTGGCAGTCATTGCAGATAAACAGCAAGACTGGGGCTCTGCTCTTTCCTAGCCTTGCAAACAGCCAAAGCACTTTGTCTCCCTCGTGAGCGCCAAAAAGCTAAAATGAAACGTTGCACTCCCTCTCCTCCAAGGAAGGTGCTAGGCAGGAATTGTCTTGCTGGTCCTCACTTGCCCTGGCAGTCATTGCAGATAAACAGCAAGACTGGGGCTCTGCTCTTTCCTAGCCTTGCAAACAGGCACTCTGCTTTTTCTCACTCTCGCACTCCAAAAAGCAAAAGGAAACGTTGCACTCTCTCTCCTCCAAGGAAGGTGCTAGGCAAGAATTGTCTTGCTGGACCTCACTTGCCCTCGCAGACATTGCACATGAACAGCAAGACTGGGGCTCTGCTCTTTCCTAGCCTTGCAAACATCCAAAGCAGTTTGACTCCCTCGTGAGCGCCAAAATGCTAAAATGAAACGTTGCACTCTCTCTCCTCCAAGGAAGGTGCTAGGCAGGAATTGTCTTGCTGGTCCTCACTTGCCCTGGCAGTCATTGCAGATAAACAGCAAGACTGGGGCTCTGCTCTTTCCTCGCCTTGCAAACAGCCAAAGCAATTTGTCTCGCTCGTGAGCGCCAAAATGCTAAAATGAAACGTTGCACTCTCTCTCCTCCAAGGAAGGTGCTAGGCAGGAATTGTCTTGCTGGTCCTCACTTGTCCTGGCAGTCATTTCAGATAAACAGCAAGACTGGGGCTCTGCTCTTTCCTAGCCTTGCAAACAGGCACTCTGCTTTTTCTCACTCTCGCACTCCAAAATGCTAAAATGAAACGCTGCACTCTCTCTCCTCCAAGGAAGGTGCTAGGCAGGAATTGTCTTGCTGGTCCTCACTTGCCCTGGCAGACATTGCAGATAAACAGCAAGACTGGGTCTCTGCTCTTTCCTAGCCTTGCAAACAGCCAAAGCAGTTTGTCTCCCGCGTGAGCGCCAAAATGCTAAAACGAAACGTTGCACTCTCTCTCCTCCAAGGAAGGTGCTAGGCAGGAATTGTCTTGCTGGTCCTCACTTGCCCTGGCAGACATTGCAGATAAATAGCAAGACTCGGGCTCTGCTCTTTCCTAGCCTTGCAAACAGCCAAAGAAGTTTGTCTCGCTCGTGAGCTCCAAAATGCTAAAATGAAACTTTGCACTCTCTCTCCTCCAAGGAAGGTGCTAGGCAGGAATTGTCTTGCTGGTCCTCACTTGCCCTGGCAGTCATTGCAGATAAACAGCAAGACTGGGGCTCTGCTCTTTCCTAGCCTTGCAAACAGCCAAAGCACTTTGTCTCCCTCGTGAGCGCCAAAATGCTAAAATGAAACGTTGCACTCTCTCTCCTCCAAGGAAGGTGCTAGGCAGGAATTGTCTTGCTGGTCCTCACTTGCCCTGGCAGTCATTGCAGATAAACAGCAAGACTGGGGCTCTGCTCTTTCCTAGCCTTGCAAACAGGCACTCTGCTTTTTCTCACTCTCGCACTCCAAAAAGCAAAATGAAACGTTGCACTCTCTCTCCTCCAAGGAAGGTGCTAGGCAGGAATTGTCTTGCTGGACCTCACTTGCCCTCGCAGACATTGCACATGAACAGCAAGACTGGGGCTCTGCTCTTTCCTAGCCTTGCAAACAGCCAAAGCAGTTTGTCTCCCTCGTGAGCGCCAAAATGCTAAAATGAAACGTTGAAATCTCTCTCCTCCAAGGAAGGTGCTAGGCACGAATGTTCTTGCTGGACCTCACTTGCCCTCGCAGACATTGCACATGAACAGCAAGACTGGGGCTCTGCTCTTTCCTAGCCTTGCAAACAGCCAAAGCACTTTGTCTCCCTCGTGAGCGCCAAAATGCTAAAATGAAACGTTGCACTCTCTCTCCTCCAAGGAAGGTGCTAGGCAGGAATTGTCTTGCTGGACCTCACTTGCCCTGGCAGACATTGCAGATAAACAGCAAGACTGGGTCTCTGCTCTTTCCTAGCCTTGCAAACAGCCAAAGCAGTTTGTCTCCCGCGTGAGCTCCAAAATGCTAAAATGAAACGTTGCACTCTCTCTCGTCCAAGGAAGGTGCTAGGCAGGAATTGTCTTGCTGGTCCTCACTTGCCCTGGTAGTCATTGCAGGTAAACAGCAAGACTGGGGCTCTGCTCTTTCCTAGCCTTGCAAACAGCCAAAGCAGTTTGTCTCGCTCGTGAGCGCCAAAATGCTAAAATGCAACGCTGCACTCTCTCTCCTCCAAGGAAGGTGCTAGGCAGGAATTGTCTTGCTGGTCCTCACTTGCCCTGGCAGTCATTGCAGATAAACAGCAAGACTGGGGCTCTGCTCTTTCCTAGCCTTGCAAACAGGCACTCTGGTTTTTCTCATTCTCGCACTCCAAAAAGCAAAATGAAACGTTGTACTCTCTCTCCTCCTAGGAAGGTGCTAGGCAGGAATTGTCTTGCTGGTCCTCACTTGCCCTGGCAGTCATTGCAGATAAACAGCAAGACTCGGGCTCTGCTCTTTCCTAGCCTTGCAATCAGCCAAAGCAGTTTGTCTCTCGCGTGAGCGCCAAAATGCTAAAATGAAACGTTGCACTCTCTCTCCTCCAAGAAAGGTGCTAGGCAGGAATTGTCTTGCTGGTCCTCACTTGCCCTGGCAGTCATTGCAGATAAACAGCAAGACTGGGGCTCTGCTCTTTCCTAGCCTTGCAAACAGCGAAAGCAGTTTGTCTCCCGCGTGAGCGCCAAAATGCTAAAATGAAACGTTGCACTCTCTCTCCTCCTAGGAAGGTGCTAGGCAGGAATTGTCTTGCTGGTCCTCACTTGCCCTGGCAGACATTGCAGATAAATAGCAAGACTCGGGCTCTGCTCTTTCCTAGCCTTGCAAACAGCTAAAGCAATTTGTCTCGCTCGTGAGCTCCAAAATGCTAAAATGAAACGTTGCACTCTCTCTCCTCCAAGGAAGGTGCTAGGCAGGAATTGTCTTGCTGGTCCTCACTTGCCCTGGCAGTCATTGCAGATAAACAGCAAGACTGGGGCTCTGCTCTTTCCTAGCCTTGCAAACAGGCACTCTGCTTTTTCTCACTCTCGCACTCCAAAAAGCAAAATGAAACGTTGCACTCTCTCTCCTCCAAGGAAGGTGCTAGGCAGGAATTGTCTTGCTGGACCTCACTTGCCCTCGCAGACATTGCACATGAACAGCAAGACTCGGGCTCTGCTCTTTCCTAGCCTTGCAATCAGCCAAAGCAGTTTGTCTCTCGCGTGAGCGCCAAAATGCTAAAATGAAACGTTGCACTCTCTCTCCTCCAAGAAAGGTGCTAGGCAGGAATTGTCTTGCTGGTCCTCACTTGCCCTGGCAGTCATTGCAGATAAACAGCAAGACTGGGGCTCTGCTCTTTCCTAGCCTTGCAAACAGCCAAAGCAGTTTGTCTCCCGCGTGAGCGCCAAAATGCTAAAATGAAACGTTGCACTCTCTCTCCTCCTAGGAAGGTGCTAGGCAGGAATTGTCTTGCTGGTCCTCACTTGCCCTGGCAGACATTGCAGATAAATAGCAAGACTCGGGCTCTGCTCTTTCCTAGCCTTGCAAACAGCTAAAGCAATTTGTCTCGCTCGTGAGCGCCAAAATGCTAAAATGAAACGTTGCACTCTCTCTCCTCCAAGGAAGGTGCTAGGCAGGAATTGTCTTGCTGGTCCTCACTTGCCCTGGCAGTCATTGCAGATAAACAGCAAGACTGGGGCTCTGCTCTTTCCTAGCCTTGCAAACAGGCACTCTGCTTTTTCTCACTCTCGCACTCCAAAAAGCAAAATGAAACGTTGCACTCTCTCTCCTCCAAGGAAGGTGCTAGGCAGGAATTGTCTTGCTGGACCTCACTTGCCCTCGCAGACATTGCACATGAACAGCAAGACTGGGGCTCTGCTCTTTCCTAGCCTTGCAAACATCCAAAGCAGTTTGACTCCCTCGTGAGCGCCAAAATGCTAAAATGAAACGTTGCACTCTCTCTCCTCCAAGGAAGGTGCTAGGCAGGAATTGTCTTGCTGGTCCTCACTTGCCGTGGCAGTCATTGCAGATAAACAGCAAGACTGGGGCTCTGCTCTTTCCTAGCCTTGCAAACAGCCAAAGCACTTTGTCTCGCTCGTGAGCGCCAAAATGCTAAAATGAAACGCTGCACTCTCTCTCCTCCAAGGAAGGTGCTAGGCAGGAATTGTCTTGCTGGTCCTCACTTGCCCTGGCAGACATTGCAGATAAACAGCAAGACTGGGGCTCTGCTCTTTCCTAGCCTTGCAAACAGCCAAAGCAGTTTGTCTCCCGCGTGAGCGCCAAAATGCTAAAATGAAACGTTGCACTCTCTCTCCTCCAAGGAAGGTGCTAGGCAGGAATTGTCTTGCTGGTCCTCACTTGCCCTGGCAGACATTGCAGATAAATAGCAAGACTCGGGCTCTGCTCTTTCCTAGCCTTGCAAACAGCGAAAGAAGTTTGTCTCGCTCGTGAGCTCCAAAATGCTAAAATGAAACGTTGCACTCTCTCTCCTCCAAGGAAGGTGCTAGGCAGGAATTGTCTTGCTGGTCCTCACTTGCCCTGGCAGTCATTGCAGATAAACAGCAAGACTCGGGCTCTGCTCTTTCCTAGCCTTGCAAACAGCCAAAGCACTTTGTCTCCCTCGTGAGCGCCAAAATGCTAAAATGAAACGTTGCACTCCCTCTCCTCCAAGGAAGGTGCTAGGCAGGAATTGTCTTGCTGGTCCTCACTTGCCCTGGCAGTCATTGCAGATAAACAGCAAGACTCGGTCTGTGCTCTTTCCTAGCCTTGCAAACAGGCACTCTGCTTTTTCTCACTCTCGCACTCCAAAAAGCAAAATGAAACGTTGCACTCTCTCTCCTCCAAGGAAGGTGCTAGGCAGGAATTGTCTTGCTGGTCCTCACTTGCCCTGGCAGACATTGCAGATAAATAGCAAGACTCGGGCTCTGCTCTTTCCTACCCTTGCAAACAGCCAAAGAAGTTTGTCTCGCTCGTGAGCTCCAAAATGCTAAAATGAAACGTTGCACTCTCTCTCCTCCAAGGAAGGTGCTAGGCAGGAATTGTCTTGCTGGTCCTCACTTGCCCTGGCAGTCATTGCAGATAAATAGCAAGACTGGGGCTCTGCTCTTTCCTAGCCTTGCAAACAGCCAAAGAAATTTGTCAGGCTCGTGAGCTCCAAAATGCTAAAATGAAACGTTGCACTCTCTCTCCTCCAAGGAAGGTGCTAGGCAGGAATTGTCTTGCTGGTCCTCACTTGTCCTGGCACTCATTTCAGATAAACAGCAAGACTCGGTCTGTGCTCTTTCCTAGCCTTGCAAACAGGCACTCTGCTTTTTCTCACTCTCGCACTCCAAAAAGCAAAATGAAACGTTGCACTCTCTCTCCTCCAAGGAAGGTGCTAGGCAGGAATTGTCTTGCTGGTACTCACTTGCCCTGGCAGTCATTGCAGATAAACAGCAAGACTGGGGCTCTGCTCTTTCCTAGCCTTGCAAACAGCCAAAGCAGTTTGTCTCGCTCGTGAGCGCCAAAATGCTAAAATGAAACGCTGCACTCTCTCTCCTCCAAGGAAGGTGCTAGGCAGGAATTGTCTTGCTGGTCCTCACTTGCCCTGGCAGACATTGCAGATAAACAGCAAGACTGGGGCTCTGCTCTTTCCTAGCCTTGCAAACAGCCAAAGCAGTTTGTCTACCGCGTGAGCGCCAAAATGCTAAAATGAAACGTTGCACTCTCTCTCCTCCAAGGAAGGTGCTAGGCAGGAATTGTCTTGCTGGACCTCACTTGCCCTCGCAGACATTGCACATGAACAGCAAGACTGGGGCTCTGCTCTTTCCTAGCCTTGCAAACATCCAAAGCAGTTTGACTCCCTCGTGAGCGCCAAAATGCTAAAATGAAACGTTGCACTCTCTCTCCTCCAAGGAAGGTGCTAGGCAGGAATTGTCTTGCTGGTCCTCACTTGCCCTGGCAGTCATTGCAGATAAACAGCAAGACTGGGGCTCTGCTCTTTCCTAGCCTTGCAAACAGCCAAAGCAGTTTGACTCCCTCGTGAGCGCCAAAATGCTAAAATGAAACGTTGCACTCTCTCTCCTCCAAGGAAGGTGCTAGGCAGGAATTGTCTTGCTGGTCCTCACTTGCCCTGGCAGTCATTGCAGATAAACAGCAAGACTGGGGCTCTGCTCTTTCCTAGCCTTGCAAACAGCCAAAGCAGTTTGTCTCGCTCGTGAGCGCCAAAATGCTAAAATGAAACGCTGCACTCTCTCTCCTCCAAGGAAGGTGCTAGGCAGGAATTGTCTTGCTGGCCCTCACTTGCCCTGGCAGACATTGCAGATAAACAGCAAGACTGGGGCTCTGCTCTTTCCTAGCCTTGCAAACAGCCAAAGCAGTTTGTCTCCCGCGTGAGCGCCAAAATGCTAAAATGAAACGTTGCACTCTCTCTCCTCCTAGGAAGGTGCTAGGCAGGAATTGTCTTGCTGGTCCTCACTTGCCCTGGCAGATATTGCAGATAAATAGCAAGACTCGGGCTCTGCTCTTTCCTAGCCTTGCAAACAGCCAAAGCAATTTGTCTCGCTCGTGAGCTCCAAAATGCTAAAATGAAACGTTGCACTCTCTCTCCTCCAAGGAAGGTGCTAGGCAGGAATTGTCTTGCTGGTCCTCACTTGCCCTGGCAGTCATTGCAGATAAACAGCAAGACTGGGGCTCTGCTCTTTCCTAGCCTTGCAAACAGCCAAAGCAGTTTGTCTCGCTCGTGAGCGCCAAAATGCTAAAATGAAACGCTGCACTCTCTCTCCTCCAAGGAAGGTGCTAGGCAGGAATTGTCTTGCTGGTCCTCACTTGCCCTGGCAGACATTGCAGATAAACAGCAAGACTGGGGCTCTGCTCTTTCCTAGCCTTGCAAACAGCCAAAGCAGTTTGTCTCCCGCGTGAGCGCCAAAATGCTAAAATGAAACGTTGCACTCTCTCTCCTCCAAGGAAGGTGCTAGGCAGGAATTGTCTTGCTGGTCCTCACTTGTCCTGGCAGTCATTTCAGATAAACAGCAAGACTGGGGCTCTGCTCTTTCCTAGCCTTGCAAACAGGCACTCTGCTTTTTCTCACTCTCGCACTCCAAAAAGCAAAATGAAACGTTGCACTCTCTCTCCTCCAAGGAAGGTGCTAGGCAGGAATTGTCTTGCTGGACCTCACTTGCCCTCGCACACATTGCACATGAACAGCAAGACTGGGGCTCTGCTCTTTCCTAGCCTTGCAAACAGCCAAAGCAGTTTGACTCCCTCGTGAGCGCCAAAATGCTAAAATGAAACGTTGCACTCTCTCTCCTCCAAGGAAGGTGCTAGGCAGGAATTGTCTTGCTGGTCCTCACTTGCCCTGGCAGTCATTGCAGATAAACAGCAAGACTGGGGCTCTGCTCTTTCCTAGCCTTGCAAACAGCCAAAGCAATTTGTCTCGCTCGTGAGCGCCAAAATGCTAAAATGAAACGTTGCACTCTCTCTCCTCCAAGGAAGGTGCTAGGCAGGAATTGTCTTGCTGGTCCTCACTTGTCCTGGCAGTCATTTCAGATAAACAGCAAGACTCGGTCTGTGCTCTTTCCTAGCCTTGCAAACAGGCACTCTGCTTTTTCTCACTCTCGCACTCCAAAAAGCAATATGAAACGTTGAACTCTCTCCTCTCCAAGGAAGGTGCTAGGCAGGAATTGTCTTGCTGGTCCTCACTTGCCCTGGCAGTCATTGCAGATAAACAGCAAGACTCGGGCTCTGCTCTTTCCTAGCCTTGCAACAGCCAAAGCAATTTGTCTCGCTCGTGAGCGCCAAAATGCTAAAATGAAACGTTGCACTCTCTCTCCTCCAAGGAAGGTGCTAGGCAGGAATTGTCTTGCTGGACCTCACTTGCCCTCGCAGACATTGCACATGAACAGCAAGACTGGGGCTCTGCTCTTTCCTAGCCTTGAAACAGCCAAAGCAGTTTGACTCCCTCGTGAGCGCCAAAATGCTAAAATGAAACGTTGCACTCTCTCTCCTCCAAGGAAGGTGCTAGGCAGGAATTGTCTTGCTGGTCCTCACTTGCCCTGGCAGTCATTGCAGATAAACAGGAAGACTGGGGCTCTGCTCTTTCCTAGCCTTGCAAACAGCCAAAGCAATTTGTCTCGCTCGTGAGCGCCAAAATGCTAAAATGAAACGTTGCACTCTCTCTCCTCCAAGGAAGGTGCTAGGCAGGAATTGTCTTGCTGGTCCTCACTTGCCCTGGCAGTCATTGCAGATGAACAGCAAGACTGGGGCTCTGCTCTTTCCTAGCCTTGCAAACAGCCAAAGCAGTTTGTCTCCCTCGTGAGCGCCAAAATGCTAAAATGAAACGTTGCACTCTCTCTCCTCCAAGGAAGGTGCTAGGCAGGAATTGTCTTGCTGGTCCTCACTTGCCCTGGCAGTCATTGCAGATAAACAGCAAGACTGGGGCTCTGCTCTTTCCTAGCCTTGCAAACAGCCAAAGCAGTTTGTCTCCCTCGTGAGCGCCAAAATGTTAAAATGAAACGTTGCACTCTCTCTCCTCCAAGGAAGGTGCTAGGCAGGAATTGTCTTGCTGGTCCTCACTTGCCCTGGCAGTCATTGCAGATAAACAGCAAGACTGGGGCTCTGCTCTTTCCTAGCCTTGCAAACAGCCAAAGCAATTTGTCTCGCTCGTGAGCGCCAAAATGCTAAAATGAAACGTTGCACTCTCTCTCCTCCAAGGAAGGTGCTAGGCAGGAATTTTCTTGCTGGTCCTCACTTGTCCTGGCACTCATTTCAGATAAACAGCAAGACTCGGTCTGTGCTCTTTCCTAGCCTTGCAAACAGGCACTCTGCTTTTTCTCACTCTCGCACTCCAAAAAGCAAAATGAAACGTTGCACTCTCTATCCTCCAAGGAAGGTGCTAGGCAGGAATTGTCTTGCTGGTCCTCACTTGCCCTGGCAGTCATTGCAGATAAAGAGCAAGACTGGGGCTCTGCTCTTTCCTAGCCTTGCAAACAGCCAAAGCAGTTTGTCTCCCTCGTGAGCGCCAAAATGCTAAAATGAAACGTTGCACTCTCTCTCCTCCAAGGAAGGTGCTAGGCAGGAATTGTCTTGCTGGTCCTCACTTGCCCTGGCAGTCATTGCAGATGAACAGCAAGACTGGGGATCTGCTCTTTCCTAGCCTTGCAAACAGCCAAAGCAGTTTGTCTCCCTCGTGAGCGCCAAAATGCTAAAATGAAACGTTGCACTCTCTCTCCTCCAAGGAATGTGCTAGGCAGGAATTGTCTTGCTGGTCCTCACTTGCCCTGGCAGTCATTGCAGATAAACAGCAAGACTGGGGCTCCAGTCTTTCCTAGCCTTGCAAACAGGCACTCTGCTTTTTCTCACTCTGGCACTCCAAAAATCAAAATGAAACGTTGAACTCTCTCCTCTCTAAGGAAGGTGCTAGGCAGGAATTGTCTTGCTGGTCCTCACTTGCCCTGGCAGTCATTGCAGGAAAACAGCAAGACTGGGGCTCTGCTCTTTCCTAGATTTGCAAACAGCCAAAGCAGTTTGTCTCCCTCGTGAGCGCCAAAATGCTAAAATGAAACGTTGCACTCTCTCTCCTCCAAGGAAGGTGCTAGGCAGGAATTGTCTTGCTGGTCCTCACTTGCCCTGGCAGTCATTGCAGATAAACAGCAAGACTGGGGCTCTGCTCTTTCCTAGCCTTGGAAACAGGCACTCTGCTTTTTCTCACTCTCGCACTCCAAAAAGCAAAACGAAACGTTGCACTCTCTCTCCTCCAAGGAAGGTGCTAGGCAGGAATTGTCTTGCTGGACCTCACTTGCCCTCGCAGACATTGCACATGAACAGCAAGACTGGGGCTCTGCTCTTTCCTAGCCTTGCAAACAGCCAAAGCAGTTTGACTCCCTCGTGAGCGCCAAAATGCTAAAATGAAACGTTGCACTCTCTCTCCTCCAAGGAAGGTGCTAGGCAGGAATTGTCTTGCTGGTCCTCACTTGCCCTGGCAGTCATTGCAGATAAACAGCAAGACTCGGGCTCTGCTCTTTCCTAGCCTTGCAAACAGCCAAAGCAATTTGTCTCGCTCGTGAGCGCCAAAATGCTAAAATGAAACGTTGCACTCTCTCTCCTCCAAGGAAGGTGCTAGGCAGGAATTGTCTTGCTGGTCCTCACTTGTCCTGGCAGTCATTTCAGATAAACAGCAAGACTCGGTCTGTGCTCTTTCCTAGCCTTGCAAACAGGCACTCTGCTTTTTCTCACTCTCGCACTCCAAAATGCTAAAAGGAAACGTTGCACTCTCTCTCCTCCAAGGAAGGTGCTAGGCAGGAATTGTCTTGCTGGTCCTCACTTGCCCTGGCAGTCATTGCAGATAAACAGCAAGACTGGGGCTCTGCTCTTTCCTAGCCTTGCAAACAGCCAAAGCAGTTTGTCTCGACGTGAGCGCCAAAAAGCTAAAATGAAACGCTGCACTCTCTCTCCTCCAAGGAAGGTGCTAGGCAGGAATTGTCTTGCTGGTCCTCACTTGCCCTGGCAGTCATTGCAGATGAACAGCAAGACTGGGGCTCTGCTCTTTCCTAGCCTTGCAAACAGCCAAAGCAGTTTGTCTCCCTCGTGAGCGCCAAAATGCTAAAATGAAACGTTGCACTCTCTCTCCTCCAAGGAATGTGCTAGGCAGGAATTGTCTTGCTGGTCCTCACTTGCCCTGGCAGTCATTGCAGATAAACAGCAAGACTGGGGCTCCAGTCTTTCCTAGCCTTGCAAACAGGCACTCTGCTTTTTCTCACTCTGGCACTCCAAAAATCAAAATGAAACGTTGAACTCTCTCCTCTCTAAGGAAGGTGCTAGGCAGGAATTGTCTTGCTGGTCCTCACTTGCCCTGGCAGTCATTGCAGGAAAACAGCAAGACTGGGGCTCTGCTCTTTCCTAGATTTGCAAACAGCCAAAGCAGTTTGTCTCCCTCGTGAGCGCCAAAATGCTAAAATGAAACGTTGCACTCTCTCTCCTCCAAGGAAGGTGCTAGGCAGGAATTGTCTTGCTGGTCCTCACTTGCCCTGGCAGTCATTGCAGATAAACAGCAAGACTGGGGCTCTGCTCTTTCCTAGCCTTGGAAACAGGCACTCTGCTTTTTCTCACTCTCGCACTCCAAAAAGCAAAACGAAACGTTGCACTCTCTCTCCTCCAAGGAAGGTGCTAGGCAGGAATTGTCTTGCTGGACCTCACTTGCCCTCGCAGACATTGCACATGAACAGCAAGACTGGGGCTCTGCTCTTTCCTAGCCTTGCAAACAGCCAAAGCAGTTTGACTCCCTCGTGAGCGCCAAAATGCTAAAATGAAACGTTGCACTCTCTCTCCTCCAAGGAAGGTGCTAGGCAGGAATTGTCTTGCTGGTCCTCACTTGCCCTGGCAGTCATTGCAGATAAACAGCAAGACTGGGGCTCTGCTCTTTCCTAGCCTTGCAAACAGCCAAAGCAATTTGTCTCGCTCGTGAGCGCCAAAATGCTAAAATGAAACGTTGCACTCTCTCTCCTCCAAGGAAGGTGCTAGGCAGGAATTGTCTTGCTGGTCCTCACTTGTCCTGGCAGTCATTTCAGATAAACAGCAAGACTCGGTCTGTGCTCTTTCCTAGCCTTGCAAACAGGCACTCTGCTTTTTCTCACTCTCGCACTCCAAAATGCTAAAAGGAAACGTTGCACTCTCTCTCCTCCAAGGAAGGTGCTAGGCAGGAATTGTCTTGCTGGTCCTCACTTGCCCTGGCAGTCATTGCAGATAAACAGCAAGACTGGGGCTCTGCTCTTTCCTAGCCTTGCAAACAGCCAAAGCAGTTTGTCTCGACGTGAGCGCCAAAAAGCTAAAATGAAACGCTGCACTCTCTCTCCTCCAAGGAAGGTGCTAGGCAGGAATTGTCTTGCTGGTCCTCACTTGCCCTGGCAGTCATTGCAGATGAACAGCAAGACTGGGGCTCTGCTCTTTCCTAGCCTTGCAAACAGCCAAAGCAGTTTGTCTCCCTCGTGAGCGCCAAAATGCTAAAATGAAACGTTGCACTCTCTCTCCTCCAAGGAATGTGCTAGGCAGGAATTGTCTTGCTGGTCCTCACTTGCCCTGGCAGTCATTGCAGATAAACAGCAAGACTGGGGCTCCAGTCTTTCCTAGCCTTGCAAACAGGCACTCTGCTTTTTCTCACTCTGGCACTCCAAAAATCAAAATGAAACGTTGAACTCTCTCCTCTCTAAGGAAGGTGCTAGGCAGGAATTGTCTTGCTGGTCCTCACTTGCCCTGGCAGTCATTGCAGAAAAACAGCAAGACTGGGGCTCTGCTCTGTCCTAGATTTGCAAACAGCCAAAGCAGTTTGTCTCCCTCGTGAGCGCCAAAATGCTAAAATGAAACGTTGCACTCTCTCTCCTCCAAGGAAGGTGCTAGGCAGGAATTGTCTTGCTGGTCCTCACTTGCCCTGGCAGTCATTGCAGATAAACAGCAAGACTGGGGCTCTGCTCTTTCCTAGCCTTGGAAACAGGCACTCTGCTTTTTCTCACTCTCGCACTCCAAAAAGCAAAACGAAACGTTGCACTCTCTCTCCTCCAAGGAAGGTGCTAGGCAGGAATTGTCTTGCTGGACCTCACTTGCCCTCGCAGACATTGCACATGAACAGCAAGACTGGGGCTCTGCTCTTTCCTAGCCTTGCAAACAGCCAAAGCAGTTTGACTCCCTCGTGAGCGCCAAAATGCTAAAATGAAACGTTGCACTCTCTCTCCTCCAAGGAAGGTGCTAGGCAGGAATTGTCTTGCTGGTCCTCACTTGCCCTGGCAGTCATTGCAGATAAACAGCAAGACTGGGGCTCTGCTCTTTCCTAGCCTTGCAAACAGCCAAAGCAATTTGTCTCGCTCGTGAGCGCCAAAATGCTAAAATGAAACGTTGCACTCTCTCTCCTCCAAGGAAGGTGCTAGGCAGGAATTGTCTTGCTGGTCCTCACTTGTCCTGGCAGTCATTTCAGATAAACAGCAAGACTCGGTCTGTGCTCTTTCCTAGCCTTGCAAACAGGCACTCTGCTTTTTCTCACTCTCGCACTCCAAAAAGCAAAATGAAACGTTGCACTCTCTCTCCTCCAAGGAAGGTGCTAGGCAGGAATTGTCTTGCTGGTCCTCACTTGCCCTGGCAGTCATTGCAGATAAACAGCAAGACTGGGGCTCTGCTCTTTCCTAGCCTTGCAAACAGCCAAAGCAGTTTGTCTCGCTCGTGAGCGCGAAAATGCTAAAATGAAACGCTGCACTCTCTCTCCTCCAAGGAAGGTGCTAGGCAGGAATTGTCTTGCTGGTCCTCACTTGCCCTGGCAGACATTGCAGATAAACAGCAAGACTGGGTCTCTGCTCTTTCCTAGCCTTGCAAACAGCCAAAGCAGTTTGTCTCCCGCGTGAGCGCCAAAATGCTAAAATGAAACGTTGCACTCTCTCTCCTCCAAGGAAGGTGCTAGGCAGGAATTGTCTTGCTGGTCCTCACTTGCCCTGGCAGACATTGCAGATAAATAGCAAGACTGGGGCTCCAGTCTTTCCTAGCCTTGCAAACAGCCAAAGAAGTTTGTCTCGCTCGTGAGCTCCAAAATGCTAAAATGAAACGTTGCACTCTCTCTCCTCCAAGGAAGGTGCTAGGCAGGAATTGTCTTGCTGGTCCTCACTTGCCCTGGCAGTCATTGCAGATAAATAGCAAGACTCGGGCTCTGCTCTTTCCTAGCCTTGCAAACAGCCAAAGCAATTTGTCAGGCTCGTGAGCTCCAAAATGCTAAAATGAAACGTTGCACTCTCTCTCCTCCAAGGAAGGTGCTAGGCAGGAATTGTCTTGCTGGTCCTCACTTGCCCTGGCAGTCATTGCAGATAAACAGCAAGACTGGGGCTCTGCTCTTTCCTAGCCTTGCAAACAGCCAAAGCAGTTTGTCTCGCTCGTGAGCGCCAAAATGCTAAAATGAAACGCTGCACTCTCTCTCCTCCATGGAAGGTGCTAGGCAGGAATTGTCTTGCTGGTCCTCACTTGCCCTGGCAGACATTGCAGATAAACAGCAAGACTGGGGCTCTGCTCTTTCCTAGCCTTGCAAACAGCCAAAGCAGTTTGTCTCCCGCGTGAGCGCCAAAATGCTAAAATGAAACGTTGCACTCTCTCTCCTCCAAGGAAGGTGCTAGGCAGGAATTGTCTTGCTGGTCCTCACTTGCCCTGGCAGACATTGCAGATAAATAGCAAGACTCGGGCTCTGCTCTTTCCTAGCCTTGCAAACAGCCAAAGAAGTTTGTCTCGCTCGTGAGCTCCAAAATGCTAAAATGAAACGTTGCACTCTCTCTCCTCCAAGGAAGGTGCTAGGCAGGAATTGTCTTGCTGGTCCTCACTTGCCCTGGCAGTCATTGCAGATAAACAGCAAGACTGGGGCTCTGCTCTTTCCTAGCCTTGCAAACAGCCAAAGCACTTTGTCTCCCTCGTGAGCGCCAAAATGCTAAAATGAAACGTTGCACTCTCTCTCCTCCAAGGAAGGTGCTAGGCAGGAATTGTCTTGCTGGTCCTCACTTGCCCTGGCAGTCATTGCAGATAAACAGCAAGACTGGGGCTCTGCTCTTTCCTAGCCTTGCAAACAGGCACTCTGCTTTTTCTCACTCTCGCACTCCAAAAAGCAAAATGAAACGTTGCACTCTCTCTCCTCCAAGGAAGGTGCTAGGCAGGAATTGTCTTGCTGGTCCTCACTTGCCCTGGCAGTCATTGCAGATAAACAGCAAGACTGGGGCTCTGCTCTTTCCTAGCCTTGCAAACAGCCAAAGCAATTTGTCTCGCTCGTGAGCGCCAAAATGCTAAAATGAAACGTTGCACTCTCTCTCCTCCAAGGAAGGTGCTAGGCAGGAATTGTCTTGCTGGTCCTCACTTGTCCTGGCAGTCATTTCAGATAAACAGCAAGACTCGGTCTGTGCTCTTTCCTAGCCTTGCAAACAGGCACTCTGCTTTTTCTCACTCTCGCACTCCAAAAAGCAATATGAAACGTTGAACTCTCTCCTCTCCAAGGAAGGTGCTAGGCAGGAATTGTCTTGCTGGTCCTCACTTGCCCTGGCAGTCATTGCAGATAAACAGCAAGACTCGGGCTCTGCTCTTTCCTAGCCTTGCAAACAGCCAAAGCAATTTGTCTCGCTCGTGAGCGCCAAAAAATTCTAAAATGAAACGTTGCACTCTCTCTCCTCCAAGGAAGGTGCTAGGCAGGAATTGTCTTGCTGGACCTCACTTGCCCTCGCAGACATTGCACATGAACAGCAAGACTGGGGCTCTGCTCTTTCCTAGCCTTGCAAATAGCCAAAGCAGTTTGACTCCCTCGTGAGCGCCAAAATGCTAAAATGAAACGTTGCACTCTCTCTCCTCCAAGGAAGGTGCTAGGCAGGAATTGTCTTGCTGGTCCTCACTTGCCCTGGCAGTCATTGCAGATAAACAGCAAGACTGGGGCTCTGCTCTTTCCTAGCCTTGCAAACAGCCAAAGCAATTTGTCTCGCTCGTGAGCGCCAAAATGCTAAAAGGAAACGTTGCACTCTCTCTCCTCCAAGGAAGGTGCTAGGCAGGAATTGTCTTGCTGGTCCTCACTTGCCCTGGCAGTCATTGCAGATAAACAGCAAGACTGGGGCTCTGCTCTTTCCTAGCCTTGCAAACAGCCAAAGCAGTTTGTCTCGACATGAGCGCCAAAAAGCTAAAATGAAACGCTGCACTCTCTCTCCTCCAAGGAAGGTGCTAGGCAGGAATTGTCTTGCTGGTCCTCACTTGCCCTGGCAGTCATTGCAGATAAACAGCAAGACTGGGGCTCTGCTCTTTCCTAGCCTTGCAAACAGCCAAAGCAGTTTGTCTCCCTCGTGAGCGCCAAAATGCTAAAATGAAACGTTGCACTCTCTCTCCTCCAAGGAATGTGCTAGGCAGGAATTGTCTTGCTGGTCCTCACTTGCCCTGGCAGTCATTGCAGATAAACAGCAAGACTGGGGCTCCAGTCTTTCCTAGCCTTGCAAACAGGCACTCTGCTTTTTCTCACTCTGGCACTCCAAAAATCAAAATGAAACGTTGAACTCTCTCCTCTCTAAGGAAGGTGCTAGGCAGGAATTGTCTTGCTGGTCCTCACTTGCCCTGGCAGTCATTGCAGAAAAACAGCAAGACTGGGGCTCTGCTCTTTCCTAGATTTGCAAACAGCCAAAGCAGTTTGTCTCCCTCGTGAGCGCCAAAATGCTAAAATGAAACGTTGCACTCTCTCTCCTCCAAGGAAGGTGCTAGGCAGGAATTGTCTTGCTGGTCCTCACTTGCCCTGGCAGTCATTGCAGATAAACAGCAAGACTGGGGCTCTGCTCTTTCCTAGCCTTGCAAACAGCCAAAGCAGTTTGTCTCGACGTGAGCGCCAAAAAGCTAAAATGAAACGTTGCACTCTCTCTCCTCCAAGGAAGGTGCTAGGCAGGAATTGTCTTGCTGGTCCTCACTTGCCCTGGCAGTCATTGCAGATAAACAGCAAGACTGGGGCTCTGCTCTTTCCTAGCCTTGCAAACAGCCAAAGCAGTTTGTCTCGCTCGTGAGCGCCAAAATGCTAAAATGAAACGTTGCACTCTCTCTCCTCCAAGGAATGTGCTAGGCAGGAATTGTCTTGCTGGTCCTCACTTGCCCTGGCAGTCATTGCAGATAAACAGCAAGACTGGGGCTCCAGTCTTTCCTAGCCTTGCAAACAGGCACTCTGCTTTTTCTCACTCTCGCACTCCAAAAATCAAAATGAAACGTTGAACTCTCTCCTCTCTAAGGAAGGTGCTAGGCAGGAATTGTCTTGCTGGTCCTCACTTGCCCTGGCAGTCATTGCAGAAAAACAGCAAGACTGGGGCTCTGCTCTTTCCTAGATTTGCAAACAGCCAAAGCAGTTTGTCTCCCTCGTGAGCGCCAAAATGCTAAAATGAAACGTTGCACTCTCTCTCCTCCAAGGAAGGTGCTAGGCAGGAATTGTCTTGCTGGTCCTCACTTGCCCTGGCAGTCATTGCAGATAAACAGCAAGACTGGGGCTCTGCTCTTTCCTAGCCTTGGAAACAGGCACTCTGCTTTTTCTCACTCTCGCACTCCAAAAAGCAAAATGAAACGTTGCACTCTCTCTCCTCCAAGGAAGGTGCTAGGCAGGAATTGTCTTGCTGGACCTCACTTGCCCTCGCAGACATTGCACATGAACAGCAAGACTGGGGCTCTGCTCTTTCCTAGCCTTGCAAACAGCCAAAGCAGTTTGACTCCCTCGTGAGCGCCAAAATGCTAAAATGAAACGTTGCACTCTCTCTCCTCCAAGGAAGGTGCTAGGCAGGAATTGTCTTGCTGGTCCTCACTTGCCCTGGCAGTCATTGCAGATAAACAGCAAGACTGGGGCTCTGCTCTTTCCTAGCCTTGCAAACAGCCAAAGCAATTTGTCTTGCTCGTGAGCGCCAAAATGCTAAAATGAAACGTTGCACTCTCTCTCCTCCAAGGAAGGTGCTAGGCAGGAATTGTCTTGCTGGTCCTCACTTGTCCTGGCAGTCATTTCAGATAAACAGCAAGACTCAGTCTGTGCTCTTTCCTAGCCTTGCAAACAGGCACTCTGCTTTTTCTCACTCTCGCACTCCAAAAAGCAAAATGAAACGTTGCACTCTCTCTACTCCAAGGAAGGTGCTAGGCAGGAATTGTCTTGCTGGTCCTCACTTGCCCTGGCAGTCATTGCAGATAAACAGCAAGACTGGGGCTCTGCTCTTTCCTAGCCTTGCAAACAGGCACTCTGCTTTTTCTCACTCTCGCACTCCAAAAAGCAAAATGAAACGTTGCACTCTCTCTCCTCCAAGGAAGGTGCTAGGCAGGAATTCTCTTGCTGGTCCTCACTTGCCCTGGCAGTCATTGCAGATAAACAGCAAGACTGGGGCTCTGCTCTTTCCTATCCTTGCAAACAGCCAAAGGAATTTGTCTCGCTCGTGAGCGCCAAAATGCTAAAATGAAACGTTGCACTCTCTCTCCTCCAAGGAAGGTGCTAGGCAGGAATTGTCTTGCTGGTCCTCACTTGTCCTGGCAGTCATTTCAGATAAACAGCAAGACTCGGTCTGTGCTCTTTCCTAGCCTTGCAAACAGGCACTCTGCTTTTTCTCACTCTCGCACTCCAAAAAGCAATATGAAACTTTGAACTCTCTCCTCTCCAAGGAAGGTGCTAGGCAGGAATTGTCTTGCTGGTCCTCACTTGCCCTGGCAGTCATTGCAGATAAACAGCAAGACTCGGGCTCTGCTCTTTCCTAGCCTTGCAAACAGCCAAAGCAATTTGTCTCGCTCGTGAGCGCCAAAAAATTCTAAAATGAAACGTTGCACTCTCTCTCCTCCAAGGAAGGTGCTAGGCAGGAATTGTCTTGCTGGACCTCACTTGCCCTCGCAGACATTGCACATGAACAGCAAGACTGGGGCTCTGCTCTTTCCTAGCCTTGCAAACAGCCAAAGCAGTTTGACTCCCTCGTGAGCGCCAAAAAGCTAAAATGAAACGTTGCACTCTCTCTCCTCCAAGGAAGGTGCTAGGCAGGAATTGTCTTGCTGGTCCTCACTTGCCCTGGCAGTCATTGCAGATAAACAGCAAGACTGGGGCTCTGCTCTTTCCTAGCCTTGCAAACAGCCAAAGTAATTTGTCTCGCTCGTGAGCGCCAAAATGCTAAAATGAAACGTTGCACTCTCTCTCCTCCAAGGAAGGTGCTAGGCAGGAATTGTCTTGCTGGTCCTCACTTGCCCTGGCAGTCATTGCAGATAAACAGCAAGACTGGTTCTCTGATCTTTCCTAGCCTTGCAAACAGCCAAAGCAATTTGTCAGGCTCGTGAGCTCCAAAATGCTAAAATGAAACGTTGCACTCTCTCTCCTCCAAGGAAGGTGCTAGGCAGGAATTGTCTTGCTGGTCCTCACTTGCCCTGGCAGTCATTGCAGATAAACAGCAAGACTGGGGCTCTGCTCTTTCCTAGCCTTGCAAACAGGCACTCTGCTTTTTCTCACTCTCGCACTCCAAAAAGCAAAATGAAACGTTGCACTCTCTCTCCTCCAAGGAAGGTGCTAGGCAGGAATTGTCTTGCTGGTCCTCACTTGCCCTGGCAGTCATTGCAGATAAACAGCAAGACTGGGGCTCTGCTCTTTCCTAGCCTTGCAAACAGCCAAAGCAATTTGTCTCGCTCGTGAGCGCCAAAATGCTAAAATGAAACGTTGCACTCTCTCTCCTCCAAGGAAGGTGCTAGGCAGGAATTGTCTTGCTGGTCCTCACTTGCCCTGGCAGACATTGCAGATAAACAGCAAGACTCGGGCTCTGCTCTCTCCTAGCCTTGCAAACAGCCAAAGCAGTTTGTCTCCCTCGTGAGGGCCAAAATGCTAAAATGAAACGTTGCACTCTCTCTCCTCCAAGGAAGGTGCTAGGCAGGAATTGTCTTGCTGGTCCTCACTTGTCCTGGCACTCATTTCAGATAAACAGCAAGACTCGGTCTGTGCTCTTTCCTAGCCTTGCAAACAGGCACTCTGCTTTTTCTCACTCTCGCACTCCAAAATGCTAAAAGGAAACGTTGCACTCTCTCTCCTCCAAGGAAGGTGCTAGGCAGGAATTGTCTTGCTGGTCCTCACTTGCCCTGGCAGTCATTGCAGATAAACAGCAAGACTGGGGCTCTGCTCTTTCCTAGCCTTGCAAACAGCCAAAGCAGTTTGTCTCGACGTGAGCGCCAAAAAGCTAAAATGAAACGCTGCACTCTCTCTCCTCCAAGGAAGGTGCTAGGCAGGAATTGTCTTGCTGGTCCTCACTTGCCCTGGCAGTCATTGCAGATGAACAGCAAGACTGGGGCTCTGCTCTTTCCTAGCCTTGCAAACAGCCAAAGCAGTTTGTCTCCCTCGTGAGCGCCAAAATGCTAAAATGAAACGTTGCACTCTCTCTCCTCCAAGGAAGGTGCTAGGCAGGAATTGTCTTGCTGGTCCTCACTTGCCCTGGCAGTCATTGCAGATAAACAGCAAGACTGGGGCTCCAGTCTTTCCTAGCCTTGCAAACAGGCACTCTGCTTTTTCTCACTCTGGCACTCCAAAAAGCAAAATGAAACGTTGAACTCTCTCCTCTCTAAGGAAGGTGCTAGGCAGGAATTGTCTTGCTGGTCCTCACTTGCCCTGGCAGTCATTGCAGAAAAACAGCAAGACTGGGGCTCTGCTCTTTCCTAGATTTGCAAACAGCCAAAGCAGTTTGTCTCCCTCGTGAGCGCCAAAATGCTAAAATGAAACGTTGCACTCTCTCTCCTCCAAGGAAGGTGCTAGGCAGGAATTGTCTTGCTGGTCCTCACTTGCCCTGGCAGTCATTGCAGATAAACAGCAAGACTGGGGCTCTGCTCTTTCCTAGCCTTGCAAACAGGCACTCTGCTTTTTCTCACTCTCGCACTCCAAAAAGCAAAATGAAACGTTGCACTCTCTCTCCTCCAAGGAAGGTGCTAGGCAGGAATTGTCTTGCTGGACCTCACTTGCCCTCGCAGACATTGCACATGAACAGCAAGACTGGGGCTCTGCTCTTTCCTAGCCTTGCAAACAGCCAAAGCAGTTTGACTCCCTCGTGAGCGCCAAAATGCTAAAATGAAACGTTGCACTCTCTCTCCTCCAAGGAAGGTGCTAGGCAGGAATTGTCTTGCTGGTCCTCACTTGTCCTGGCAGTCATTTCAGATAAACAGCAAGACTCGGTCTGTGCTCTTTCCTAGCCTTGCAAACAGGCACTCTGCTTTTTCTCACTCTCGCACTCCAAAAAGCAAAATGAAACGTTGCACTCTCTCTCCTCCAAGGAAGGTGCTAGGCAGGAATTGTCTTGCTGGTCCTCACTTGCCCTGGCAGTCATTGCAGATAAACAGCAAGACTGGGGCTCTGCTCTTTCCTAGCCTTGCAAACAGCCAAAGCAGTTTGTCTCGCTCGTGAGCGCCAAAATGCTAAAATGCAACGCTGCACTCTCTCTCCTCCAAGAAAGGTGCTAGGCAGGAATTGTCTTGCTGGTCCTCACTTGCCCTGGCAGACATTGCAGATAAACAGCAAGACTCGGGCTCTGCTCTCTCCTAGCCTTGCAAACAGCCAAAGCAGTTTGTCTCCCTCTTGAGCGCCAAAATGCTAAAATGAAACGTTGCACTCTCTCTCCTCCAAGGAAGGTGCTAGGCAGGAATTGTCTTGCTGGTCCTCACTTGCCCTGGCAGTCATTGCAGATAAACAGCAAGACTGGGGCTCTGCTCTTTCCTAGCCTTGCAAACAGGCACTCTCCTTTTTCTCATTCTCGCACTCCAAAAAGCAAAATGAAACGTTGCACTCTCTCTCCTCCAAGGAAGGTGCTAGGCAGGAATTGTCTTGCTGGTCCTCACTTGCCCTGGCAGTCATTGCAGATAAACAGCAAGACTGGGGCTCTGCTCTTTCCTAGCCTTGCAAACAGCCAAAGCAGTTTGCGTCGCTCGTGACCGCCAAAATGCTAAAATGAAACGTTGCACTCTCTCTCCTCCAAGGAAGGTGCTAGGCAGGAATTGTCTTGCTGGTCCTCACTTGCCCTGGCAGTCATTGCAGATAAACAGCAAGACTCGGGCTCTGCTCTTTCCTAGCCTTGCAAACATCCAAAGCAGTTTGACTCCCTCGTGAGCGCCAAAATGCTAAAATGAAACGTTGCACTCTCTCTCCTCCAAGGAAGGTGCTAGGCAGGAATTGTCTTGCTGGTCCTCACTTGCCCTGGCAGACATTGCAGATAAACAGCAAGACTCGGGCTCTGCTCTGTCCTAGCCTTGCAAACAGCCAAAGCAGTTTGTCTCCCTCGTGAGGGCCAAAATGCTAAAATGAAACGTTGCACTCTCTCTCCTCCAAGGAAGGTGCTAGGCAGGAATTGTCTTGCTGGTCCTCACTTGCCCTGGCAGTCATTCCAGATAAACAGCAAGACTGGGGCTCTGCTCTTTCCTAGCCTTGCAAACAGCCAAAGCACTTTGTCTCCCTCGTGAGCGCCAAAATGCTAAAATGAAACGTTGCACACTCTCTCCTCCAAGGAAGGTGCTAGGCAGGAATTGTCTTGCTGGTCCTCACTTGCCCTGGCAGTCATTGCAGATAAACAGCAAGATTGGGGCTCTGCTCTTTCCTAGCCTTGCAAACAGGCACTCTGCTTTTTCTCACTCTCGCACTCCAAAAAGCAAAATGAAACGTTGCATTCTCTCTCCTCCAAGGAAGGTGCTAGGCAGGAATTGTCTTGCTGGACCTCACTTGCCCTCGCAGACATTGCACATGAACAGCAAGACTGGGGCTCTGCTCTTTCCTAGCCTTGCAAACAGCCAAAGCAGTTTGTCTCGCTCGTGAGCGCCAATATGCTAAAATGCAACGCTGCACTCTCTCTCCTCCAAGGAAGGTGCTAGGCAGGAATTGTCTTGCTGGTCCTCACTTGCCCTGGCAGACATTGCAGATAAACAGCAAGACTCGGGCTCTGCTCTCTCCTAGCCTTGCAAACAGCCAAAGCAGTTTGTCTCCCTCGTGAGCGCCAAAATGCTAAAATGAAACGTTGCACTCTCTCTCCTCCAAGGAAGGTGCTAGGCAGGAATTGTCTTGCTGGTCCTCACTTGCCCTGGCAGTCATTGCAGATAAACAGCAAGATTGGGGCTCTGCTCTTTCCTAGCCTTGCAAACAGGCACTCTGCTTTTTCTCACTCTCGCACTCCAAAAAGCAAAATGAAACGTTGCATTCTCTCTCCTCCAAGGAAGGTGCTAGGCAGGAATTGTCTTGCTGGACCTCACTTGCCCTCGCAGACATTGCACATGAACAGCAAGACTGGGGCTCTGCTCTTCCCTAGCCTTGCAAACATCCAAAGCAGTTTGACTCCCTCGTGAGCGCCAAAAAGCTAAAATGAAACGTTGCACTCTCTCTCCTCCAAGGAAGGTGCTAGGCAGGAATTGTCTTGCTGGTCCTCACTTGCCCTGGCAGTCATTGCAGATAAACAGCAAGACTGGGGCTCTGCTCTTTCCTAGCCTTGCAAACAGCCAAAGCAATTTATCTCGCTCGTGAGCGCCAAAATGCTAAAATGAAACGTTGCACTCTCTCTCCTCCAAGGAAGGTGCTAGGCAGGAATTGTCTTGCTGGTCCTCACTTGTCCTGGCAGTCATTTCAGATAAATAGCAAGACTCGGTCTGTGCTCTTTCCTAGCCTTGCAAACAGGCACTCTGCTTTTTCTCACTCTCGCACTCCAAAAAGCAAAATGAAACGTTGCACTCTCTCTCCTCCAAGGAAGGTGCTAGGCAGGAATTGTCTTGCTGGTCCTCACTTGCCCTGGCAGTCATTGCAGATAAACAGCAAGACTGGGGCTCTGCTCTTTCCTAGCCTTGCAAACAGCCAAAGCAGTTTGTCTCGCTCGTGAGCGCCAAAATGCTAAAATGAAACGCTGCAATCTCTCTCCTCTCTAAGGAAGGTGCTAGGCAGGAATTGTCTTGCTGGTCCTCACTTGCCCTGGCAGACATTGCAGATAAACAGCAAGACTGGGTCTCTGCTCTTTCCTAGCCTTGCAAACAGCCAAAGCAGTTTGTCTCCCGCGTGAGCGCCAAAATGCTAAAATGAAACGTTGCACTCTCTCTCCTCCAAGGAAGGTGCTAGGCAGGAATTGTCTTGCTGGTCCTCACTTGCCCTGGCAGACATTGCAGATAAATAGCAAGACTCGGGCTCTGCTCTTTCCTAGCCTTGCAAACAGCCAAAGAAGTTTGTCTCGCTTGTGAGCTCCAAAATGCTAAAATGAAACGTTGCACTCTCTCTCCTCCAAGGAAGGTGCTAGGCAGGAATTGTCTTGCTGGTCCTCACTTGCCCTGGCAGTCATTGCAGAAAAATAGCAAGACTCGGGCTCTGCTCTCTCCTAGCCTTGCAAACAGCCAAAGAAATTTGTCTCGCTCGTGAGCTCCAAAATGCTAAAATGAAACGTTGCACTCTCTCTCCTCCAAGGAAGGTGCTAGACAGGAATTGTCTTCCTGGTCCTCACTTGCCCTGGCAGTCATTGCAGATAAACAGCAAGACTGGGGCTCTGCTCTTTCCTAGCCTTGCAAACAGGCACTCTGCTTTTTCTCACTCTCGCACTCCAAAAAGCAAAATGAAACGTTGCACTCTCTCTCCTCCAAGGAAGGTGCTAGGCAGGAATTGTCTTGCTGGACCTCACTTGCCCTCGCAGACATTGCACATGAACAGCAAGACTGGGGCTCTGCTCTTTCCTAGCCTTGCAAACAGCCAAAGCAATTTGTCTCGCTCGTGAGCGACAAAATGCTAAAATGAAACGCTGCACTCTCTCTCCTCCAAGGAAGGTGCTAGGCAGGAATTGTCTTGCTGGTCCTCACTTGCCCTGGCAGACATTGCAGATAAACAGCAAGACTGGGGCTCTGCTCTTTCCTAGCCTTGCAAACAGCCAAAGCAGTTTGTCTCCCGCGTGAGCGCCAAAATGCTAAAATGAAACGTTGCACTCTCTCTCCTCCAAGGAAGGTGCTAGGCAGGAATTGTCTTGCTGGTCCTCACTTGCCCTGGCAGACATTGCAGATAAATAGCAAGACTCGGGCTCTGCTCTTTCCTAGCCTTGCAAACAGCCAAAGAAGTTTGTCTCGCTCATGAGCTCCAAAATGCTAAAATGAAACGTTGCACTCTCTCTCCTCCAAGGAAGGTGCTAGGCAGGAATTGTCTTGCTGGTCCTCACTTGCCCTGGCAGTCATTGCAGATAAACAGCAAGACTGGGGCTCTGCTCTTTCCTAGCCTTGCAAACAGCCAAAGAATTTTGTCTCGCTCATGAGCTCCAAAATGCTAAAATGAAACGTTGCACTCTCTCTCCTCCAAGGAAGGTGCTAGGCAGGAATTGTCTTGCTGGTCCTCACTTGCCCTGGCAGTCATTGCAGATAAACAGCAAGACTGGGGCTCTGCTCTTTCCTAGCCTTGCAAACAGCCAAAGCACTTTGTCTCCCTCGTGAGCGCCAAAATGCTAAAATGAAACGTTGCACTCTCTCTCCTCCAAGGAAGGTGCTAGGCAGGAATTATCTTGCTGGTCCTCACTTGCCCTGGCAGTCATTGCAGATAAACAGCAAGACTGGGGCTCTGCTCTTTCCTATCCTTGCAAACAGCCAAAGCAATTTGTCTCGCTCGTGAGCGCCAAAATGCTAAAATGAAACGTTGCACTCTCTCTCCTCCAAGGAAGGTGCTAGGCAGGAATTGTCTTGCTGGTCCTCACTTGTCCTGGCAGTCATTTCAGATAAACAGCAAGACTCGGTCTGTGCTCTTTCCTAGCCTTGCAAACAGGCACTCTGCTTTTTCTCACTCTCGCACTCCAAAAAGCAAAATGAAACGTTGCACTCTCTCTCCTCCAAGGAAGGTGCTAGGCAGGAATTGTCTTGCTGGTCCTCACTTGCCCTGGCAGTCATTGCAGATAAACAGCAAGACTGGGGCTCTGCTCTTTCCTAGCCTTGCAAACAGCCAAAGCAGTTTGTCTCGCTCGTGAGCGCCAAAATGCTAAAATGAAACGCTGCACTCTCTCTCCTCCAAGGAAGGTGCTAGGCAGGAATTGTCTTGCTGGTCCTCACTTGCCCTGGCAGACATTGCAGATAAAGAGCAAGACTGGGTCTCTGCTCTTTCCTAGCCTTGCAAACAGCCAAAGCAGTTTGTCTCCCGCGTGAGCGCCAAAATGCTAAAATGAAACGTTGCACTCTCTCTCCTCCAAGGAAGGTGCTAGGCAGGAATTGTCTTGCTGGTCCTCACTTGCCCTGGCAGACATTGCAGATAAATAGCAAGACTCGGGCTCTGCTCTTTCCTAGCCTTGCAAACAGCCAAAGAAGTTTGTCTCGCTCGTGAGCTCCAAAATGCTAAAATGAAACGTTGCACTCTCTCTCCTCCAAGGAAGGTGCTAGGCAGGAATTGTCTTGCTGGTCCTCACTTGCCCTGGCAGTCATTGCAGATAAATAGCAAGACTCGGGCTCTGCTCTTTCCTAGCCTTGCAAACAGCCAAAGCAATTTTTTCTCGCTCGTGAGCTCCAAAATGCTAAAATGAAACGTTGCACTCTCTCTCCTCCAAGGAAGGTGCTAGGCAGGAATTGTCTTGCTGGTCCTCACTTGCCCTGGCAGTCATTGCAGATAAACAGCAAGACTGGGGCTCTGCTCTTTCCTAGCCTTGCAAACAGCCAAAGCAGTTTGCGTCGCTCGTGACCGCCAAAATGCTAAAATGAAACGTTGCACTCTCTCTCCTCCAAGGAAGGTGCTAGGCAGGAATTGTCTTGCTGGTCCTCACTTGCCCTGGCAGTCATTGCAGATAAACAGCAAGACTCGGGCTCTGCTCTTTCCTAGCCTTGCAAACATCCAAAGCAGTTTGACTCCCTCGTGAGCGCCAAAATGCTAAAATGAAACGTTGCACTCTCTCTCCTCCAAGGAAGGTGCTAGGCAGGAATTGTCTTGCTGGTCCTCACTTGCCCTGGCAGACATTGCAGATAAACAGCAAGACTCGGGCTCTGCTCTGTCCTAGCCTTGCAAACAGCCAAAGCAGTTTGTCTCCCTCGTGAGGGCCAAAATGCTAAAATGAAACGTTGCACTCTCTCTCCTCCAAGGAAGGTGCTAGGCAGGAATTGTCTTGCTGGTCCTCACTTGCCCTGGCAGTCATTCCAGATAAACAGCAAGACTGGGGCTCTGCTCTTTCCTAGCCTTGCAAACAGCCAAAGCACTTTGTCTCCCTCGTGAGCGCCAAAATGCTAAAATGAAACGTTGCACACTCTCTCCTCCAAGGAAGGTGCTAGGCAGGAATTGTCTTGCTGGTCCTCACTTGCCCTGGCAGTCATTGCAGATAAACAGCAAGATTGGGGCTCTGCTCTTTCCTAGCCTTGCAAACAGGCACTCTGCTTTTTCTCACTCTCGCACTCCAAAAAGCAAAATGAAACGTTGCATTCTCTCTCCTCCAAGGAAGGTGCTAGGCAGGAATTGTCTTGCTGGACCTCACTTGCCCTCGCAGACATTGCACATGAACAGCAAGACTGGGGCTCTGCTCTTTCCTAGCCTTGCAAACAGCCAAAGCAGTTTGTCTCGCTCGTGAGCGCCAATATGCTAAAATGCAACGCTGCACTCTCTCTCCTCCAAGGAAGGTGCTAGGCAGGAATTGTCTTGCTGGTCCTCACTTGCCCTGGCAGACATTGCAGATAAACAGCAAGACTCGGGCTCTGCTCTCTCCTAGCCTTGCAAACAGCCAAAGCAGTTTGTCTCCCTCGTGAGCGCCAAAATGCTAAAATGAAACGTTGCACTCTCTCTCCTCCAAGGAAGGTGCTAGGCAGGAATTGTCTTGCTGGTCCTCACTTGCCCTGGCAGTCATTGCAGATAAACAGCAAGATTGGGGCTCTGCTCTTTCCTAGCCTTGCAAACAGGCACTCTGCTTTTTCTCACTCTCGCACTCCAAAAAGCAAAATGAAACGTTGCATTCTCTCTCCTCCAAGGAAGGTGCTAGGCAGGAATTGTCTTGCTGGACCTCACTTGCCCTCGCAGACATTGCACATGAACAGCAAGACTGGGGCTCTGCTCTTCCCTAGCCTTGCAAACATCCAAAGCAGTTTGACTCCCTCGTGAGCGCCAAAAAGCTAAAATGAAACGTTGCACTCTCTCTCCTCCAAGGAAGGTGCTAGGCAGGAATTGTCTTGCTGGTCCTCACTTGCCCTGGCAGTCATTGCAGATAAACAGCAAGACTGGGGCTCTGCTCTTTCCTAGCCTTGCAAACAGCCAAAGCAATTTATCTCGCTCGTGAGCGCCAAAATGCTAAAATGAAACGTTGCACTCTCTCTCCTCCAAGGAAGGTGCTAGGCAGGAATTGTCTTGCTGGTCCTCACTTGTCCTGGCAGTCATTTCAGATAAATAGCAAGACTCGGTCTGTGCTCTTTCCTAGCCTTGCAAACAGGCACTCTGCTTTTTCTCACTCTCGCACTCCAAAAAGCAAAATGAAACGTTGCACTCTCTCTCCTCCAAGGAAGGTGCTAGGCAGGAATTGTCTTGCTGGTCCTCACTTGCCCTGGCAGACATTGCAGATAAATAGCAAGACTCGGGCTCTGCTCTTTCCTAGCCTTGCAAACAGCCAAAGAAGTTTGTCTCGCTTGTGAGCTCCAAAATGCTAAAATGAAACGTTGCACTCTCTCTCCTCCAAGGAAGGTGCTAGGCAGGAATTGTCTTGCTGGTCCTCACTTGCCCTGGCAGTCATTGCAGAAAAATAGCAAGACTCGGGCTCTGCTCTCTCCTAGCCTTGCAAACAGCCAAAGAAATTTGTCTCGCTCGTGAGCTCCAAAATGCTAAAATGAAACGTTGCACTCTCTCTCCTCCAAGGAAGGTGCTAGACAGGAATTGTCTTCCTGGTCCTCACTTGCCCTGGCAGTCATTGCAGATAAACAGCAAGACTGGGGCTCTGCTCTTTCCTAGCCTTGCAAACAGGCACTCTGCTTTTTCTCACTCTCGCACTCCAAAAAGCAAAATGAAACGTTGCACTCTCTCTCCTCCAAGGAAGGTGCTAGGCAGGAATTGTCTTGCTGGACCTCACTTGCCCTCGCAGACATTGCACATGAACAGCAAGACTGGGGCTCTGCTCTTTCCTAGCCTTGCAAACAGCCAAAGCAATTTGTCTCGCTCGTGAGCGACAAAATGCTAAAATGAAACGCTGCACTCTCTCTCCTCCAAGGAAGGTGCTAGGCAGGAATTGTCTTGCTGGTCCTCACTTGCCCTGGCAGACATTGCAGATAAACAGCAAGACTGGGGCTCTGCTCTTTCCTAGCCTTGCAAACAGCCAAAGCAGTTTGTCTCCCGCGTGAGCGCCAAAATGCTAAAATGAAACGTTGCACTCTCTCTCCTCCAAGGAAGGTGCTAGGCAGGAATTGTCTTGCTGGTCCTCACTTGCCCTGGCAGACATTGCAGATAAATAGCAAGACTCGGGCTCTGCTCTTTCCTAGCCTTGCAAACAGCCAAAGAAGTTTGTCTCGCTCATGAGCTCCAAAATGCTAAAATGAAACGTTGCACTCTCTCTCCTCCAAGGAAGGTGCTAGGCAGGAATTGTCTTGCTGGTCCTCACTTGCCCTGGCAGTCATTGCAGATAAACAGCAAGACTGGGGCTCTGCTCTTTCCTAGCCTTGCAAACAGCCAAAGAAGTTTGTCTCGCTCATGAGCTCCAAAATGCTAAAATGAAACGTTGCACTCTCTCTCCTCCAAGGAAGGTGCTAGGCAGGAATTGTCTTGCTGGTCCTCACTTGCCCTGGCAGTCATTGCAGATAAACAGCAAGACTGGGGCTCTGCTCTTTCCTAGCCTTGCAAACAGCCAAAGCACTTTGTCTCCCTCGTGAGCGCCAAAATGCTAAAATGAAACGTTGCACTCTCTCTCCTCCAAGGAAGGTGCTAGGCAGGAATTGTCTTGCTGGACCTCACTTGCCCTCGCAGACATTGCACATGAACAGCAAGACTGGGGCTCTGCTCTTTCCTAGCCTTGCAAACAGCCAAAGCAGTTTGACTCCCTCGTGAGCGCCAAAATGCTAAAATGAAACGTTGCACTCTCTCTCCTCCAAGGAAGGTGCTAGGCAGGAATTGTCTTGCTGGTCCTCACTTGCCCTGGCAGTCATTGCAGATAAACAGCAAGACTGGGGCTCTGCTCTTTCCTATCCTTGCAAACAGCCAAAGCAATTTGTCTCGCTCGTGAGCGCCAAAATGCTAAAATGAAACGTTGCACTCTCTCTCCTCCAAGGAAGGTGCTAGGCAGGAATTGTCTTGCTGCTCCTCACTTGTCCTGGCAGTCATTTCAGATAAACAGCAAGACTCGGTCTGTGCTCTTTCCTAGCCTTGCAAACAGCCAAAGCAGTTTGTCTCGCTCGTGAGCGCCAAAATGCTAAAATGAAACGCTGCACTCTCTCTCCTCCAAGGAAGGTGCTAGGCAGGAATTGTCTTGCTGGTCCTTACTTGCCCTGGCAGACATTGCAGATAAAGAGCAAGACTGGGTCTCTGCTCTTTCCTAGCCTTGCAAACAGCCAAAGCAGTTTGTCTCCCGCGTGAGCGCCAAAATGCTAAAATGAAACGTTGCACTCTCTCTCCTCCAAGGAAGGTGCTAGGCAGGAATTGACTTGCTGGTCCTCACTTGCCCTGGCAGACATTGCAGATAAATAGCAAGACTCGGGCTCTGCTCTTTCCTAGCCTTGCAAACAGCCAAAGAAGTTTGTCTCGCTCGTGAGCTCCAAAATGCTAAAATGAAACGTTGCACTCTCTCTCCTCCAAGGAAGGTGCTAGGCAGGAATTGTCTTGCTGGTCCTCACTTGCCCTGGCAGTCATTGCAGATAAATAGCAAGACTCGGGCTCTGCTCTTTCCTAGCCTTGCAAACAGCCAAAGCAATTTTTTCTCGCTCGTGAGCTCCAAAATGCTAAAATGAAACGTTGCACTCTCTCTCCTCCAAGGAAGGTGCTAGGCAGGAATTGTCTTGCTGGTCCTCACTTGCCCTGGCAGTCATTGCAGATAAACAGCAAGACTGGGGCTCTGCTCTTTCCTAGCCTTGCAAACAGGCACTCTGCTTTTTCTCACTCTCGCACTCCAAAAAGCAAAATGAAACGTTGCACTCTCTCTCCTCCAAGGAAGGTGCTAGGCAGGAATTGTCTTGCTGGACCTCACTTGCCCTCGCAGACATTGCACATGAACAGCAAGACTGGGGCTCTGCTCTTTCCTAGCCTTGCAAACATCCAAAGCAGTTTGACTCCCTCGTGAGTGCCAAAATGCTAAAATGAAACGTTGCACTCTCTCTCCTCCAAGGAAGGTGCTAGGCAGGAATTGTCTTGCTGGTCCTCACTTGCCCTGGCAGTCATTGCAGATAAACAGCAAGACTGGGGCTCTGCTCTTTCCTAGCCTTGCAAACAGCCAAAGCACTTTGTCTCCCTCGTGAGCGCCAAAATGCTAAAATGAAACGTTGCACTCTCTCTCCTCCAAGGAAGGTGCTAGGCAGGAATTGTCTTGCTGGACCTCACTTGCCCTCGCAGACATTGCACATGAACAGCAAGACTGGGGCTCTGCTCTTTCCTAGCCTTGCAAACAGCGAAAGCAGTTTGTCTCCCGCGTGAGCGCCAAAATGCTAAAATGAAACGTTGCACTCTCTCTCCTCCAAGGAAGGTGCTAGGCAGGAATTGTCTTGCTGGTCCCCACTTGCCCTGGCAGTCATTGCAGATAAACAGCAAGACTGGGGCTCTGCTCTTTCCTATCCTTGCAAACAGCCAAAGCAATTTGTCTCGCTCGTGAGCGCCAAAATGCTAAAATGAAACGTTGCACTCTCTCTCCTCCAAGGAAGGTGCTAGGCAGGAATTGTCTTGCTGGTCCTCACTTGTCCTGGCAGTCATTTCAGATAAACAGCAAGACTCGGTCTGTGCTCTTTCCTAGCCTTGCAAACAGGCACTCTGCTTTTTCTCACTCTCGCACTCCAAAAAGCAAAATGAAACGTTGCACTCTCTCTCCTCCAAGGAAGGTGCTAGGCAGGAATTGTCTTGCTGGTCCTCACTTGCCCTGGCAGTCATTGCAGATAAACAGCAAGACTGGGGCTCTGCTCTTTCCTAGCCTTGCAAACAGCCAAAGCAGTTTGTCTCGCTCGTGAGCGCCAAAATGCTAAAATGAAACGCTGCACTCTCTCTCCTCCAAGGAAGGTGCTAGGCAGGAATTGTCTTGCTGGTCCTCACTTGCCCTGGCAGACATTGCAGATAAATAGCAAGACTCGGGCTCTGCTCTTTCCTAGCCTTGCAAACAGCCAAAGAAGTTTGTCTCGCTCGTGAGCTCCAAAATGCTAAAATGAAACGTTGCACTCTCTCTCCTCCAAGGAAGGTGCTAGGCAGGAATTGTCTTGCTGGTCCTCACTTGCCCTGGCAGTCATTGCAGATAAATAGCAAGACTCGGGCTCTGCTCTTTCCTAGCCTTGCAAACAGCCAAAGCAATTTGTCTCGCTCGTGAGCTCCAAAATGCTAAAATGAAACGTTGCACTCTCTCTCCTCCAAGGAAGGTGCTAGGCAGGAATTGTCTTGCTGGTCCTCACTTGCCCTGGCAGTCATTGCAGATAAACAGCAAGACTGGGGCTCTGCTCTTTCCTAGCCTTGCAAACAGGCACTCTGCTTTTTCTCACTCTCGCACTCCAAAAAGCAAAATGAAACGTTGCACTCTCTCTCCTCCAAGGAAGGTGCTAGGCAGGAATTGTCTTGCTGGACCTCACTTGCCCTCGCAGACATTGCACATGAACAGCAAGACTGGGGCTCTGCTCTTTCCTAGCCTTGCAAACATCCAAAGCAGTTTGACTCCCTCGTGAGCGCCAAAATGCTAAAATGAAACGTTGCACTCTCTCTCCTCCAAGGAAGGTGCTAGGCAGGAATTGTCTTGCTGGTCCTCACTTGCCCTGGCAGTCATTGCAGATAAACAGCAAGACTGGGGCTCTGCTCTTTCCTATCCTTGCAAACAGCCAAAGCAATTTGTCTCGCTCGTGAGCGCCAAAATGCTAAAATGAAACGTTGCACTCTCTCTCCTCCAAGGAAGGTGCTAGGCAGGAATTGTCTTGCTGGTCCTCACTTGTCCTGGCAGTCATTTCAGATAAACAGCAAGACTCGGTCTGTGCTCTTTCCTAGCCTTGCAAACAGGCACTCTGCTTTTTCTCACTCTCGCACTCCAAAAAGCAAAATGAAACGTTGCACTCTCTCTCCTCCAAGGAAGGTGCTAGGCAGGAATTGTCTTGCTGGTCCTCACTTGCCCTGGCAGTCATTGCAGATAAACAGCAAGACTCGGGCTCTGCTCTCTCCTAGCCTTGCAAACAGCCAAAGCAGTTTGTCTCCCTCGTGAGCGCCAAAATGCTAAAATGAAACGTTGCACTCTCTCTCCTCCAAGGAAGGTGCTAGGCAGGAATTGTCTAGCTGGTCCTCACTTGCCCTGGCAGTCATTGCAGATAAACAGCAAGACTGGGGCTCTGCTCTTTCCTAGCCTTGCAAACAGCCAAAGCAGTTTGTCTCGCTCGTGAGCGCCAAAATGCTAAAATGCAACGCTGCACTCTCTCTCCTCCAAGGAAGGTGCTAGGCAGGAATTGTCTTGCTGGTCCTCACTTGCCCTGGGAGACATTCCAGATAAACAGCAAGACTCGGGCTCTGCTCTCTCCTAGCCTTGCAAACAGCCAAAGCAATTTGTCTCGGTCGTGAGCGCCAAAATGCTAAAATGAAACGTTGCACTCTCTCTCCTCCAAGGAAGGTGCTAGGCAGGAATTGTCTTGCTGGTCCTCACTTGCCCTGGCAGTCATGGGAGATAAACAGCAAGACTGGGGCTCTGCTCTTTCCTAGCCTTGCAAACAGCCAAAGCAGTTTGTCTCCCTCGTGAGCGCCAAAATGCTAAAATGAAACGTTGCACTCTCTCTCCTCCAAGGAAGGTGCTAGGCAGGAATTGTCTTGCTGGTCCTCACTTGTCCTGGCAGTCATTGCAGATAAACAGCAAGACTGGGGCTCTGCTCTTTCCTAGCCTTGCAAACAGCCAAAGCAGTTTGTCTCGCTCGTGAGCGCCAAAATGCTAAAATGAAACGCTGCACTCTCTCTCCTCCAAGGAAGGTGCTAGGCAGGAATTGTCTTGCTGGTCCTCACTTGCCCTGGCAGACATTGCAGATAAACAGCAAGACTCGGGCTCTGCTCTCTCCTAGCCTTGCAAACAGCCAAAGCAGTTTGTCTCCCTCGTGAGCGCCAAAATGCTAAAATGAAACGTTGCACTCTCTCTCCTCCAAGGAAGGTGCTAGGCAGGAATTGTCTTGCTGGTCCTCACTTGCCCTGGCAGTCATTGCAGATAAACAGCAAGACTGGGGCTCTGCTCTTTCCTAGCCTTGCAAACAGCCAAAGCAGTTTGCGTCGCTCGTGAGCGCCAAAATGCTAAAATGAAATGTTGCACTCTCTCTCGTCCAAGGAAGGTGCTAGGCAGGAATTGTCTTGCTGGTCCTCACTTGCCCTGGCAGTCATTGCAGATAAACAGCAAGACTGGGGCTCTGCTCTTTCCTAGCCTTGCAAACAGCCAAAGCAGTTTGTCTCCCTCGTGAGCGCCAAAATGCTAAAATGAAACGTTGCACTCTCTCTCCTCCAAGGAAGGTGCTAGGCAGGAATTGTCTAGCTGGTCCTCACTTGCCCTGGCAGTCATTGCAGATAAACAGCAAGACTGGGGCTCTGCTCTTTCCTAGCCTTGCAAACAGCCAAAGCAGTTTGTCTCGCTCGTGAGCGCCAAAATGCTAAAATGCAACGCTGCACTCTCTCTCCTCCAAGGAAGGTGCTAGGCAGGAATTGTCTTGCTGGTCCTCACTTGCCCTGGGAGACATTGCAGATAAACAGCAAGACTCGGGCTCTGCTCTCTCCTAGCCTTGCAAACAGCCAAAGCAGTTTGTCTCCCTCGTGAGCGCCAAAATGCTAAAATGAAACGTTGCACTCTCTCTCCTCCAAGGAAGGTGCTAGGCAGGAATTGTCTTGCTGGTCCTCACTTGCCCTGGCAGTCATGGCAGATAAACAGCAAGACTGGGGCTCTGCTCTTTCCTAGCCTTGCAAACAGCCAAAGCACTTTGTCTCCCTCGTGAGCGCCAAAATGCTAAAATGAAACGTTGCACTCTCTCTCCTCCAAGGAAGGTGCTAGGCAGGAATTGTCTTGCTGGTCCTCACTTGTCCTGGCAGTCATTGCAGATAAACAGCAAGATTGGGGCTCTGCTCTTTCCTAGCCTTGCAAACAGGCACTCTGCTTTTTCTCACTCTCGCACTCCAAAAAGCAAAATGAAACGTTGCATTCTCTCTCCTCCAAGGAAGGTGCTAGGCAGGAATTGTCTTGCTGGACCTCACTTGCCCTCGTAGACATTGCACATGAACAGCAAGACTGGGGCTCTGCTCTTTCCTAGCCTTGCAAACATCCAAAGCAGTTTGACTCCCTCGTGAGCGCCAAAAAGCTAAAATGAAACGTTGCACTCTCTCTCCTCCAAGGAAGGTGCTAGGCAGGAATTGTCTTGCTGGTCCTCACTTGCCCTGGCAGTCATTGCAGATAAACAGCAAGACTGGGGCTCTGCTCTTTCCTAGCCTTGCAAACAGCCAAAGCAATTTGTCTCGCTCGTGAGCGCCAAAATGCTAAAATGAAACGTTGCACTCTCTCTCCTCCAAGGAAGGTGCTAGGCAGGAATTGTCTTGCTGGTCCTCACTTGTCCTGGCAGTCATTTCAGAGAAACAGCAAGACTCGGTCTGTGCTCTTTCCTAGCCTTGCAAACAGGCACTCTGCTTTTTCTCACTCTCGCACTCCAAAAAGTAAAATGAAACGTTGCACTCTCTCTCCTCCAAGGAAGGTGCTAGGCAGGAATTGTCTTGCTGGTCCTCACTTGCCCTGGCAGTCATTGCAGATAAACAGCAAGACTGGGGCTCTGCTCTTTCCTAGCCTTGCAAACAGCCAAAGCAGTTTGCGTCGCTCGTGAGCGCCAAAATGCTAAAATGAAACGTTGCACTCTCTCTCCTCCAAGGAAGGTGCTAGGCAGGAATTGTCTTGCTGGTCCTCACTTGCCCTGGCAGTCATTGCAGATAAACAGCAAGACTCGGGCTCTGCTCTTTCCTAGATTTGCAAACAGCCAAAGCAGTTTGTCTCGCTCGTGAGCGCCAAAATGCTAAAATGAAACGTTGCACTCTCTCTCCTCCAAGGAAGGTGCTAGGCAGGAATTGTCTAGCTGGTCCTCACTTGCCCTGGCAGTCATTGCAGATAAACAGCAAGACTGGGGCTCTGCTCTTTCCTAGCCTTGCAAACAGCCAAAGGAGTTTGTCTCGCTCGTGAGCGCCAAAATGCTAAAATGCAACGCTGCACTCTCTCTCCTCCAAGGAAGGTGCTAGGCAGGAATTGTCTTGCTGGTCCTCACTTGCCCTGGCAGACATTGCAGATAAACAGCAAGACTCGGGCTCTGCTCTCTCCTAGCCTTGCAAACAGCCAAAGCAATTTGTCTCCCTCGTGAGCGCCAAAATGCTAAAATGAAACGTTGCACTCTCTCTCCTCCAAGGAATGTGCTAGGCAGGAATTGTCTTGCAGGTCCTCACTTGCCCTGGCAGTCATGGCAGATAAACAGCAAGACTGGGGCTCTGCTCTTTCCTAGCCTTGCAAACAGCCAAAGCACTTTGTCTCCCTCGTGAGCGCCAAAATGCTAAAATGAAACGTTGCACTCTCTCTCCTCCAAGGAAGGTGCTAGGCAGGAATTGTCTTGCTGGACCTCACTTGCCCTCGTAGACATTGCACATGAACAGCAAGACTGGGGCTCTGCTCTTTCCTAGCCTTGCAAACAGCCAAAGCAATTTGTCTCGCTCGTGAGCGCCAAAATGCTAAAATGAAACGTTGCACTCTCTCTCCTCCAAGGAAGGTGCTAGGCAGGAATTGTCTTGCTGGTCCTCACTTGTCCTGGCAGTCATTTCAGAGAAACAGCAAGACTCGGTCTGTGCTCTTTCCTAGCCTTGCAAACAGGCACTCTGCTTTTTCTCACTCTCGCACTCCAAAAAGTAAAATGAAACGTTGCACTCTCTCTCCTCCAAGGAAGGTGCTAGGCAGGAATTGTCTTGCTGGTCCTCACTTGCCCTGGCAGTCATTGCAGATAAACAGCAAGACTGGGGCTCTGCTCTTTCCTAGCCTTGCAAACAGCCAAAGCAGTTTGCGTCGCTCGTGAGCGCCAAAATGCTAAAATGAAACGTTGCACTCTCTCTCCTCCAAGGAAGGTGCTAGGCAGGAATTGTCTTGCTGGTCCTCACTTGCCCTGGCAGTCATTGCAGATAAACAGCAAGACTCGGGCTCTGCTCTTTCCTAGATTTGCAAACAGCCAAAGCAGTTTGTCTCGCTCGTGAGCGCCAAAATGCTAAAATGAAACGTTGCACTCTCTCTCCTCCAAGGAAGGTGCTAGGCAGGAATTGTCTAGCTGGTCCTCACTTGCCCTGGCAGTCATTGCAGATAAACAGCAAGACTGGGGCTCTGCTCTTTCCTAGCCTTGCAAACAGCCAAAGGAGTTTGTCTCGCTCGTGAGCGCCAAAATGCTAAAATGCAACGCTGCACTCTCTCTCCTCCAAGGAAGGTGCTAGGCAGGAATTGTCTTGCTGGTCCTCACTTGCCCTGGCAGACATTGCAGATAAACAGCAAGACTCGGGCTCTGCTCTCTCCTAGCCTTGCAAACAGCCAAAGCAGTTTGTCTCCCTCGTGAGCGCCAAAATGCTAAAATGAAACGTTGCACTCTCTCTCCTCCAAGGAATGTGCTAGGCAGGAATTGTCTTGCAGGTCCTCACTTGCCCTGGCAGTCATGGCAGATAAACAGCAAGACTGGGGCTCTGCTCTTTCCTAGCCTTGCAAACAGCCAAAGCACTTTGTCTCCCTCGTGAGCGCCAAAATGCTAAAATGAAACGTTGCACTCTCTCTCCTCCAAGGAAGGTGCTAGGCAGGAATTGTCTTGCTGGTCCTCACTTGCCCTGGCAGTCATTGCAGATAAACAGCAAGACTCGGGCTCTGCTCTTTCCTAGATTTGCAAACAGCCAAAGCAGTTTGTCTCGCTCGTGAGCGCCAAAATGCTAAAATGAAACGTTGCACTCTCTCTCCTCCAAGGAAGGTGCTAGGCAGGAATTGTCTAGCTGGTCCTCACTTGCCCTGGCAGTCATTGCAGATAAACAGCAAGACTGGGGCTCTGCTCTTTCCTAGCCTTGCAAACAGCCAAAGCAGTTTGTCTCGCTCGTGAGCGCCAAAATGCTAAAATGCAACGCTGCACTCTCTCTCCTCCAAGGAAGGTGCTAGGCAGGAATTGTCTTGCTGGTCCTCACTTGCCCTGGCAGACATTGCAGATAAACAGCAAGACTCGGGCTCTGCTCTCTCCTAGCCTTGCAAACAGCCAAAGCAGTTTGTCTCCCTCGTGAGCGCCAAAATGCTAAAATGAAACGTTGCACTCTCTCTCCTCCAAGGAAGGTGCTAGGCAGGAATTGTCTTGCTGGTCCTCACTTGCCCTGGCAGTCATGGCAGATAAACAGCAAGACTGGGGCTCTGCTCTTTCCTAGCCTTGCAAACAGCCAAAGCACTTTGTCTCCCTCGTGAGCGCCAAAATGCTAAAATGAAACGTTGCACTCTCTCTCCTCCAAGGAAGGTGCTAGGCAGGAATTGTCTTGCTCGTCCTCACTTGTCCTGGCAGTCATTGCAGATAAACAGCAAGATTGGGGCTCTGCTCTTTCCTAGCCTTGCAAACAGGCACTCTGCTTTTTCTCACTCTCGCACTCCAAAAAGCAAAATGAAACGTTGCATTCTCTCTCCTCCAAGGAAGGTGCTAGGCAGGAATTGTCTTGCTGGACCTCACTTGCCCTCGCAGACATTGCACATGAACAGCAAGACTGGGGCTCTGCTCTTTCCTAGCCTTGCAAACATCCAAAGCAGTTTGACTCCCTCGTGAGCGCCAAAAAGCTAAAATGAAACGTTGCACTCTCTCTCCTCCAAGGAAGGTGCTAGGCAGGAATTGTCTTGCTGGTCCTCACTTGCCCTGGCAGTCATTGCAGATAAACAGCAAGACTGGGGCTCTGCTCTTTCCTAGCCTTGCAAACAGCCAAAGCAATTTGTCTCGCTCGTGAGCGCCAAAATGCTAAAATGAAACGTTGCACTCTCTCTCCTCCAAGGAAGGTGCTAGGCAGGAATTGTCTTGCTGGTCCTCACTTGTCCTGGCACTCATTTCAGATAAACAGCAAGACTCGGTCTGTGCTCTTTCCTAGCCTTGCAAACAGGCACTCTGCTTTTTCTCACTCTCGCACTCTAAAAAGTAAAATGAAACGTTGCACTCTCTCTCCTCCAAGGAAGGTGCTAGGCAGGAATTGTCTTGCTGGTCCTCACTTGCCCTGGCAGTCATTGCAGATAAACAGCAAGACTGGGGCTCTGCTCTTTCCTAGCCTTGCAAACAGCCAAAGCAGTTTGTCTCGCTCGTGAGCGCCAAAATGCTAAAATGAAACGCTGCACTCTATCTCCTCCAAGGAAGGTGCTAGGCAGGAATTGTCTTGCTGGTCCTCACATGCCCTGGCAGTCATTGCAGATAAACAGCAAGACTGGGGCTCTGCTCTTTCCTAGCCTTGCAAACAGGCACTCTGCTTTTTCTCACTCTCGCACTCCAAAAAGCAAAATGAAACGTTGCACTCTCTCTCCTCCAAGGAAGGTGCTAGGCAGGAATTGTCTTGCTTTACCTCACTTGCCCTCGCAGACATTGCACATGAACAGCAAGACTGGGGCTCTGCTCTTTCCTAGCCTTGCAAACATCCAAAGCAGTTTGACTCCCTCGTGAGCGCCAAAAAGCTAAAATGAAACGTTGCACTCTCTCTCCTCCAAGGAAGGTGCTTGGCAGGAATTGTCTTGCTGGTCCTCACTTGCCCTGGCAGTCATTGCAGATAAACAGCAAGACTGGGGCTCTGCTCTTTCCTAGCCTTGCAAACCGCCAAAGCAATTTGTCTCGCTCGTGAGCGCCAAAATGCTAAAATGAAACGTTGCACTCTCTCTCCTCCAAGGAAGGTGCTAGGCAGGAATTGTCTTGCTGGTCCTCACTTGTCCTGGCAGTCATTTCAGATAAACAGCAAGACTCGGTCTGTGCTCTTTCCTAGCCTTGCAAACAGGCACTCTGCTTTTTCTCACTCTCGCACTCCAAAAAGTAAAATGAAACGTTGCACTCTCTCTCCTCCAAGGAAGGTGCTAGGCAGGAATTGTCTTGCTGGTCCTCACTTGCCCTGGCAGTCATTGCAGATAAACAGCAAGACTGGGGCTCTGCTCTTTCCTAGCCTTGCAAACAGCCAAAGCAGTTTGTCTCGCTCGTGAGCGCCAAAATGCTAAAATGAAACGCTGCACTCTCTCTCCTCCAAGGAAGGTGCTAGGCAGGAATTGTCTTGCTGGTCCTCACATGCCCTGGCAGTCATTGCAGATAAACAGCAAGACTGGGGCTCTGCTCTTTCCTAGCCTTGCAAACAGGCACTCTGCTTTTTCTCACTCTCGCACTCCAAAAAGCAAAATGAAACGTTGCACTCTCTCTCCTCCAAGGAAGGTGCTAGGCAGGAATTGTCTTGCTGGACCTCACTTGCCCTCGCAGACATTGCACATGAACAGCAAGACTGGGGCTCTGCTCTTTCCTAGCCTTGCAAACATCCAAAGCAGTTTGACTCCCTCGTGAGCGCCAAAAAGCTAAAATGAAACGTTGCACTCTCTCTCCTCCAAGGAAGGTGCTTGGCAGGAATTGTCTTGCTGGTCCTCACTTGCCCTGGCAGTCATTGCAGATAAACAGCAAGACTGGGGCTCTGCTCTTTCCTAGCCTTGCAAACAGCCAAAGCAATTTGTCTCGCTCGTGAGCGCCAAAATGATAAAATGAAACGCACTCTCTCTCCTCCAAGGAAGGTGCTAGGCAGGAATTGTCTTGCTGGTCCTCACTTGTCCTGGCAGTCATTTCAGATAAACAGCAAGACTCGGTCTGTGCTCTTTCCTAGCCTTGCAAACAGGCACTCTGCTTTTTCTCACTCTCGCACTCCAAAAAGCAAAATGAAACGTTGCACTCTCTCTCCTCCAAGGAAGGTGCTAGGCAGGAATTGTCTTGCTGGTCCTCACTTGCCCTGGCAGTCATTGCAGATAAACAGCAAGACTGGGGCTCTGCTCTTTCCTAGCCTTGCAAACAGCCAAAGCAGTTTGTCTCGCTCGTGAGCGCCAAAATGCTAAAATGAAACGCTGCACTCTCTCTCCTCCAAGGAAGGTGCTAGGCAGGAATTGTCTTGCTGGTCCTCACTTGCCCTGGCAGACATTGCAGATAAACAGCAAGACTGGGTCTCTGCTCTTTCCTAGCCTTGCAAACAGCCAAAGCAGTTTGTCTCCCGCGTGAGCGCCAAAATGCTAAAATGAAACGTTGCACTCTCTCTCCTCCAAGGAAGGTGCTAGGCAGGAATTGTCTTGCTGGTCCTCACTTGCCCTGGCAGACATTGCAGATAAATAGCAAGACTCGGGCTCTGCTCTTTCCTAGCCTTGCAAACAGCCAAAGAAGTTTGTCTCGCTTGTGAGCTCCAAAATGCTAAAATGAAACGTTGCACTCTCTCTCCTCCAAGGAAGGTGCTAGGCAGGAATTGTCTTGCTGGTCCTCACTTGCCCTGGCAGTCATTGCAGATAAATAGCAAGACTCGGGCTCTGCTCTTTCCTAGCCTTGCAAACAGCCAAAGCAATTTGTCTCGCTCGTGAGCTCCAAAATGCTAAAATGAAACGTTGCACTCTCTCTCCTCCAAGGAAGGTGCTAGGCAGGAATTGTCTTGCTGGTCCTCACATGCCCTGGCAGTCATTGCAGATAAACAGCAAGACTGGGGCTCTGCTCTTTCCTAGCCTTGCAAACAGGCACTCTGCTTTTTCTCACTCTCGCACTCCAAAAAGCAAAATGAAACGTTGCACTCTCTCTCCTCCAAGGAAGGTGCTAGGCAGGAATTGTCTTGCTGGTCCTCACTTGCCCTGGCAGTCATTGCAGATAAACAGCAAGACTGGGGCTCTGCTCTTTCCTAGCCTTGCAAACAGCCAAAGCAGTTTGTCTCGCTCGTGAGCGCCAAAATGCTAAAATGAAACGCTGCACTCTCTCTCCTCCAAGGAAGGTGCTAGGCAGGAATTGTCTTGCTGGTCCTCACTTGCCCTGGCAGTCATTGCAGATAAACAGCAAGACTCGGGCTCTGCTCTTTCCTAGATTTGCAAACAGCCAAAGCAGTTTGTCTCGCTCGTGAGCGCCAAAATGCTAAAATGAAACGTTGCACTCTCTCTCCTCCAAGGAAGGTGCTAGGCAGGAATTGTCTTGCTGGTCCTCACTTGCCCTGGGAGTCATTGCAGATAAACAGCAAGACTGGGGCTCCAGTCTTTCCTAGCCTTGCAAACAGGCACTCTGCTTTTTCTCACTCTGGCACTCCAAAAAGCAAAATGAAACGTTGAACTCTCTCCTCTCTAAGGAAGGTGCTAGGCAGGAATTGTCTTGCTGGTCCTCACTTGCCCTGGCAGTCATTGCAGAAAAACAGCAAGACTGGGGCTCTGCTCTTTCCTAGATTTGCAAACAGCCAAAGCAGTTTGTCTCCCTCGTGAGCGCGAAAATGCTAAAATGAAACGTTGCACTCTCTCTCCTCCAAGGAAGGTGCTAGGCAGGAATTGTCTTGCTGGTCCTCACTTGCCCTGGCAGTCATTGCAGATAAACAGCAAGACTGGGGCTCTGCTCTTTCCTAGCCTTGCAAACAGCCAAAGCAGTTTGTCTCCCTCGTGAGCGCCAAAATGCTAAAATGAAACGTTGCACTCTCTCTCCTCCAAGGAAGGTGCTAGGCAGGAATTGTCTTGCTGGTCCTCACTTGCCCTGGCAGTCATTGCAGATAAACAGCAAGACTGGGGCTCTGCTCTTTCCTAGCCTTGCAAACAGCCAAAGCAGTTTGTCTCCCTCGTGAGCGCCAAAATGTTAAAATGAAACGTTGCACTCTCTCTCCTCCAAGGAAGGTGCTAGGCAGGAATTGTCTTGCTGGTCCTCACTTGCCCTGGCAGTCATTGCAGATAAACAGCAAGACTGGGGCTCTGCTCTTTCCTAGCCTTGCAAACATCCAAAGCAGTTTGACTCCCTCGTGAGCGCCAAAATGCTAAAATGAAACGTTGCACTCTCTCTCCTCCAAGGAAGGTGCTAGGCAGGAATTGTCTTGCTGGTCCTCACTTGCCCTGGCAGTCATTGCAGATAAACAGCAAGACTGGGGCTCTGCTCTTTCCTAGCCTTGCAAACAGCCAAAGCAATTTGTCTCGGTCGTGAGCGCCAAAATGCTAAAATGAAACGTTGCACTCTCTCTCCTCCAAGGAAGGTGCTAGGCAGGAATTGTCTTGCTGGTCCTCACTTGTCCTGGCAGTCATTTCAGATAAACAGCAAGACTCGGTCTGTGCTCTTTCCTTGCCTTGCAAACAGGCACTCTGCTTTTTCTCACTCTCGCACTCCAAAAAGCAAAATGAAACGTTGCACTCTCTCTCCTCCAAGGAAGGTGCTAGGCAGGAATTGTCTTGCTGGTCCTCACTTGCCCTGGCAGTCATTGCAGATAAACAGCAAGACTGGGGCTCTGCTCTTTCCTAGCCTTGCAAACAGCCAAAGCATTTTGTCTCGCTCGTGAGCGCCAAAATGCTAAAATGAAACGCTGCACTCTCTCTCCTCCAAGGAAGGTGCTAGGCAGGAATTGTCTTGCTGGTCCTCACTTGCCCTGGTAGTCATTGCAGATAAACAGCAAGACTGGGGCTCTGCTCTTTCCTAGCCTTGCAAACAGCCAAAGCAGTTTGTCTCGCTCGTGAGCACCAAAATGCTAAAATGAAACGTTGCACTCTCTCTCCTCCAAGGAAGGTGCTAGGCAGGAATTGTCTTGCTGGTCCTCACTTGCCCTGGCAGTCATTGCAGATAAACAGCAAGACTCGGGCTCTGCTCTTTCCTAGATTTGCAAACAGCCAAAGCAGTTTGTCTCGCTCGTGAGCGCCAAAATGCTAAAATGAAACGTTGCACTCTCTCTCCTCCAAGGAAGGTGCTAGGCAGGAATTGTCTTGCTGGTCCTCACTTGCCCTGGCAGTCATTGCAGATAAACAGCAAGACTGGGGCTCTGCTCTTTCCTAGCCTTGCAAACAGCCAAAGCAGTTTGTCTCGCTCGTGAGCGCCAAAATGCTAAAATGCAACGCTGCACTCTCTCTCCTCCAAGGAAGGTGCTAGGCAGGAATTGTCTTGCTGGTCCTCACTTGCCCTGGCAGACATTGCAGATAAACAGCAAGACTGGGGCTCCAGTCTTTCCTAGCCTTGCAAACAGGCACTCTGCTTTTTCTCACTCTGGCACTCCAAAAAGCAAAATGAAACGTTGAACTCTCTCCTCTCTAAGGAAGGTGCTAGGCAGGAATTGTCTTGCTGGTCCTCACTTGCCCTGGCAGTCATTGCAGAAAAACAGCAAGACTGGGGCTCTGCTCTTTCCTAGATTTGCAAACAGCCAAAGCAGTTTGTCTCCCTCGTGAGCGCGAAAATGCTAAAATGAAACGTTGCACTCTCTCTCCTCCAAGGAAGGTGCTAGGCAGGAATTGTCTTGCTGGTCCTCACTTGCCCTGGCAGTCATTGCAGATAAACAGCAAGACTGGGGCTCTGCTCTTTCCTAGCCTTGCAAACAGCCAAAGCAGTTTGTCTCCCTCGTGAGCGCCAAAATGCTAAAATGAAACGTTGCACTCTCTCTCCTCCAAGGAAGGTGCTAGGCAGGAATTGTCTTGCTGGTCCTCACTTGCCCTGGCAGTCATTGCAGATAAACAGCAAGACTGGGGCTCTGCTCTTTCCTAGCCTTGCAAACAGCCAAAGCAGTTTGACTCCCTCGTGAGCGCCAAAATGCTAAAATGAAACGTTGCACTCTCTCTCCTCCAAGGAAGGTGCTAGGCAGGAATTGTCTTGCTGGTCCTCACTTGCCCTGGCAGTCATTGCAGATAAACAGCAAGACTGGGGCTCTGCTCTTTCCTAGCCTTGCAAACAGCCAAAGCAATTTGTCTCGGTCGTGAGCGCCAAAATGCTAAAATGAAACGTTGCACTCTCTCTCCTCCAAGGAAGGTGCTAGGCAGGAATTGTCTTGCTGGTCCTCACTTGTCCTGGCAGTCATTTCAGATAAACAGCAAGACTCGGTCTGTGCTCTTTCCTAGCCTTGCAAACAGGCACTCTGCTTTTTCTCACTCTCGCACACCAAAAAGCAAAATGAAACGTTGCACTCTCTCTCCTCCAAGGAAGGTGCTAGGCAGGAATTGTCTTGCTGGTCCTCACTTGCCCTGGCAGTCATTGCAGATAAACAGCAAGACTGGGGCTCTGCTCTTTCCTAGCCTTGCAAACAGCCAAAGCAGTTTGTCTCGCTCGTGAGCGCCAAAATGCTAAAATGAAACGCTGCACTCTCTCTCCTCCAAGGAAGGTGCTAGGCAGGAATTGTCTTGCTGGTCCTCACTTGCCCTGGTAGTCATTGCAGATAAACAGCAAGACTGGGGCTCTGCTCTTTCCTAGCCTTGCAAACAGCCAAAGCAGTTTGTCTCCCGCGTGAGCGCCAAAATGCTAAAATGAAACGTTGCACTCTCTCTCCTCCAAGGAAGGTGCTAGGCAGGAATTGTCTTGCTGGTCCTCACTTGCCCTGGCAGACATTGCAGATAAATAGCAAGACTCGGGCTCTGCTCTTTCCTAGCCTTGCAAACAGCCAAAGAAGTTTGTCTCGCTCATGAGCTCCAAAATGCTAAAATGAAACGTTGCACTCTCTCTCCTCCAAGGAAGGTGCTAGGCAGGAATTGTCTTGCTGGTCCTCACTTGCCCTGGCAGTCATTGCAGATAAACAGCAAGACTGGGGCTCTGCTCTTTCCTAGCCTTGCAAACAGCCAAAGCACTTTGTCTCACTCGTGAGCGCCAAAATGCTAAAATGAAACGTTGCACTCTCTCTCCTCCAAGGAAGGTGCTAGGCAGGAATTGTCTTCCTGGTCCTCACTTGCCCTGGCAGTCATTGCAGATAAACAGCAAGACTGGGGCTCTGCTCTTTCCTAGCCTTGCAAACAGGCACTCTGCTTTTTCTCACTCTCGCACTCCAAAAAGCAAAATGAAACGTTGCACTCTCTCTCCTCCAAGGAAGGTGCTAGGCAGGAATTGTCTTGCTGGACCTCACTTGCCCTCGCAGACATTGCACATGAACAGCAAGACTGGGGCTCTGCTCTTTCCTAGCCTTGCAAACAGCCAAAGCAGTTTGACTCCCTCGTGAGCGCAAAAATGCTAAAATGCAACGCTGCACTCTCTCTCCTCCAAGGAAGGTGCTAGGCAGGAATTGTCTTGCTGGTCCTCACTTGCCCTGGCAGTCAATGCAGATAAACAGCAAGACTGGGGCTCTGCTCTTTCCTAGCCTTGCAAACAGCCAAAGCAATTTGTCTCGCTCGTGAGCGCCAAAATGCTAAAATGAAACGTTGCACTCTCTCTCCTCCAAGGAAGGTGCTAGGCAGGAATTGTCTTGCTGGTCCTCACTTGCCCTGGCAGTCATTGCAGATAAACAGCAAGACTCGGGCTCTGCTCTTTCCTAGATTTGCAAACAGCCAAAGCAGTTTGTCTCGCTCGTGAGCGCCAAAATGCTAAAATGAAACGCTGCACTCTCTCTCCTCCAAGGAAGGTGCTAGGCAGGAATTGTCTTGCTGGTCCTCACTTGCCCTGGTAGTCATTGCAGATAAACAGCAAGACTGGGGCTCTGCTCTTTCCTAGCCTTGCAAACAGCCAAAGCAGTTTGTCTCCCGCGTGAGCGCCAAAATGCTAAAATGAAACGTTGCACTCTCTCTCCTCCAAGGAAGGTGCTAGGCAGGAATTGTCTTGCTGGTCCTCACTTGCCCTGGCAGACATTGCAGATAAATAGCAAGACTCGGGCTCTGCTCTTTCCTAGCCTTGCAAACAGCCAAAGAAGTTTGTCTCGCTCATGAGCTCCAAAATGCTAAAATGAAACGTTGCACTCTCTCTCCTCCAAGGAAGGTGCTAGGCAGGAATTGTCTTGCTGGTCCTCACTTGCCCTGGCAGTCATTGCAGATAAACAGCAAGACTGGGGCTCTGCTCTTTCCTAGCCTTGCAAACAGCCAAAGCACTTTGTCTCACTCGTGAGCGCCAAAATGCTAAAATGAAACGTTGCACTCTCTCTCCTCCAAGGAAGGTGCTAGGCAGGAATTGTCTTCCTGGTCCTCACTTGCCCTGGCAGTCATTGCAGATAAACAGCAAGACTGGGGCTCTGCTCTTTCCTAGCCTTGCAAACAGGCACTCTGCTTTTTCTCACTCTCGCACTCCAAAAAGCAAAATGAAACGTTGCACTCTCTCTCCTCCAAGGAAGGTGCTAGGCAGGAATTGTCTTGCTGGACCTCACTTGCCCTCGCAGACATTGCACATGAACAGCAAGACTGGGGCTCTGCTCTTTCCTAGCCTTGCAAACAGCCAAAGCAGTTTGACTCCCTCGTGAGCGCAAAAATGCTAAAATGCAACGCTGCACTCTCTCTCCTCCAAGGAAGGTGCTAGGCAGGAATTGTCTTGCTGGTCCTCACTTGCCCTGGCAGTCAATGCAGATAAACAGCAAGACTGGGGCTCTGCTCTTTCCTAGCCTTGCAAACAGCCAAAGCAATTTGTCTCGCTCGTGAGCGCCAAAATGCTAAAATGAAACGTTGCACTCTCTCTCCTCCAAGGAAGGTGCTAGGCAGGAATTGTCTTGCTGGTCCTCACTTGCCCTGGCAGTCATTGCAGATAAACAGCAAGACTCGGGCTCTGCTCTTTCCTAGCCTTGCAAACAGCCAAAGCACTTTGTCTCACTCGTGAGCGCCAAAATGCTAAAATGAAACGTTGCACTCTCTCTCCTCCAAGGAAGGTGCTAGGCAGGAATTGTCTTCCTGGTCCTCACTTGCCCTGGCAGTCATTGCAGATAAACAGCAAGACTGGGGCTCTGCTCTTTCCTAGCCTTGCAAACAGGCACTCTGCTTTTTCTCACTCTCGCACTCCAAAAAGCAAAATGAAACGTTGCACTCTCTCTCCTCCAAGGAAGGTGCTAGGCAGGAATTGTCTTGCTGGACCTCACTTGCCCTCGCAGACATTGCACATGAACAGCAAGACTGGGGCTCTGCTCTTTCCTAGCCTTGCAAACAGCCAAAGCAGTTTGACTCCCTCGTGAGCGCAAAAATGCTAAAATGCAACGCTGCACTCTCTCTCCTCCAAGGAAGGTGCTAGGCAGGAATTGTCTTGCTGGTCCTCACTTGCCCTGGCAGTCAATGCAGATAAACAGCAAGACTGGGGCTCTGCTCTTTCCTAGCCTTGCAAACAGCCAAAGCAATTTGTCTCGCTCGTGAGCGCCAAAATGCTAAAATGAAACGTTGCACTCTCTCTCCTCCAAGGAAGGTGCTAGGCAGGAATTGTCTTGCTGGTCCTCACTTGTCCTGGCAGTCATTTCAGATAAACAGCAAGACTCGGTCTGTGCTCTTTCCTAGCCTTGCAAACAGGCACTCTGCTTTTTCTCACTCTCGCACACCAAAAAGCAAAATGAAACGTTGCACTCTCTCTCCTCCAAGGAAGGTGCTAGGCAGGAATTGTCTTGCTGGTCCTCACTTGCCCTGGCAGTCATTGCAGATAAACAGCAAGACTGGGGCTCTGCTCTTTCCTAGCCTTGCAAACAGCCAAAGCAGTTTGTCTCGCTCGTGAGCGCCAAAATGCTAAAATGAAACGCTGCACTCTCTCTCCTCCAAGGAAGGTGCTAGGCAGGAATTGTCTTGCTGGTCCTCACTTGCCCTGGTAGTCATTGCAGATAAACAGCAAGACTGGGGCTCTGCTCTTTCCTAGCCTTGCAAACAGCCAAAGCAGTTTGTCTCCCGCGTGAGCGCCAAAATGCTAAAATGAAACGTTGCACTCTCTCTCCTCCAAGGAAGGTGCTAGGCAGGAATTGTCTTGCTGGTCCTCACTTGCCCTGGCAGACATTGCAGATAAATAGCAAGACTCGGGCTCTGCTCTTTCCTAGCCTTGCAAACAGCCAAAGAAGTTTGTCTCGCTCATGAGCTCCAAAATGCTAAAATGAAACGTTGCACTCTCTCTCCTCCAAGGAAGGTGCTAGGCAGGAATTGTCTTGCTGGTCCTCACTTGCCCTGGCAGTCATTGCAGATAAACAGCAAGACTGGGGCTCTGCTCTTTCCTAGCCTTGCAAACAGCCAAAGCACTTTGTCTCACTCGTGAGCGCCAAAATGCTAAAATGAAACGTTGCACTCTCTCTCCTCCAAGGAAGGTGCTAGGCAGGAATTGTCTTCCTGGTCCTCACTTGCCCTGGCAGTCATTGCAGATAAACAGCAAGACTGGGGCTCTGCTCTTTCCTAGCCTTGCAAACAGGCACTCTGCTTTTTCTCACTCTCGCACTCCAAAAAGCAAAATGAAACGTTGCACTCTCTCTCCTCCAAGGAAGGTGCTAGGCAGGAATTGTCTTGCTGGACCTCACTTGCCCTCGCAGACATTGCACATGAACAGCAAGACTGGGGCTCTGCTCTTTCCTAGCCTTGCAAACAGCCAAAGCAGTTTGACTCCCTCGTGAGCGCAAAAATGCTAAAATGCAACGCTGCACTCTCTCTCCTCCAAGGAAGGTGCTAGGCAGGAATTGTCTTGCTGGTCCTCACTTGCCCTGGCAGTCAATGCAGATAAACAGCAAGACTGGGGCTCTGCTCTTTCCTAGCCTTGCAAACAGCCAAAGCAATTTGTCTCGCTCGTGAGCGCCAAAATGCTAAAATGAAACGTTGCACTCTCTCTCCTCCAAGGAAGGTGCTAGGCAGGAATTGTCTTGCTGGTCCTCACTTGCCCTGGCAGTCATTGCAGATAAACAGCAAGACTCGGGCTCTGCTCTTTCCTAGATTTGCAAACAGCCAAAGCAGTTTGTCTCGCTCGTGAGCGCCAAAATGCTAAAATGAAACGCTGCACTCTCTCTCCTCCAAGGAAGGTGCTAGGCAGGAATTGTCTTGCTGGTCCTCACTTGCCCTGGTAGTCATTGCAGATAAACAGCAAGACTGGGGCTCTGCTCTTTCCTAGCCTTGCAAACAGCCAAAGCAGTTTGTCTCCCGCGTGAGCGCCAAAATGCTAAAATGAAACGTTGCACTCTCTCTCCTCCAAGGAAGGTGCTAGGCAGGAATTGTCTTGCTGGTCCTCACTTGCCCTGGCAGACATTGCAGATAAATAGCAAGACTCGGGCTCTGCTCTTTCCTAGCCTTGCAAACAGCCAAAGAAGTTTGTCTCGCTCATGAGCTCCAAAATGCTAAAATGAAACGTTGCACTCTCTCTCCTCCAAGGAAGGTGCTAGGCAGGAATTGTCTTGCTGGTCCTCACTTGCCCTGGCAGTCATTGCAGATAAACAGCAAGACTGGGGCTCTGCTCTTTCCTAGCCTTGCAAACAGCCAAAGCACTTTGTCTCACTCGTGAGCGCCAAAATGCTAAAATGAAACGTTGCACTCTCTCTCCTCCAAGGAAGGTGCTAGGCAGGAATTGTCTTCCTGGTCCTCACTTGCCCTGGCAGTCATTGCAGATAAACAGCAAGACTGGGGCTCTGCTCTTTCCTAGCCTTGCAAACAGGCACTCTGCTTTTTCTCACTCTCGCACTCCAAAAAGCAAAATGAAACGTTGCACTCTCTCTCCTCCAAGGAAGGTGCTAGGCAGGAATTGTCTTGCTGGACCTCACTTGCCCTCGCAGACATTGCACATGAACAGCAAGACTGGGGCTCTGCTCTTTCCTAGCCTTGCAAACAGCCAAAGCAGTTTGACTCCCTCGTGAGCGCAAAAATGCTAAAATGCAACGCTGCACTCTCTCTCCTCCAAGGAAGGTGCTAGGCAGGAATTGTCTTGCTGGTCCTCACTTGCCCTGGCAGTCAATGCAGATAAACAGCAAGACTGGGGCTCTGCTCTTTCCTAGCCTTGCAAACAGCCAAAGCAATTTGTCTCGCTCGTGAGCGCCAAAATGCTAAAATGAAACGTTGCACTCTCTCTCCTCCAAGGAAGGTGCTAGGCAGGAATTGTCTTGCTGGTCCTCACTTGCCCTGGCAGTCATTGCAGATAAACAGCAAGACTCGGGCTCTGCTCTTTCCTAGCCTTGCAAACAGCCAAAGCACTTTGTCTCACTCGTGAGCGCCAAAATGCTAAAATGAAACGTTGCACTCTCTCTCCTCCAAGGAAGGTGCTAGGCAGGAATTGTCTTCCTGGTCCTCACTTGCCCTGGCAGTCATTGCAGATAAACAGCAAGACTGGGGCTCTGCTCTTTCCTAGCCTTGCAAACAGGCACTCTGCTTTTTCTCACTCTCGCACTCCAAAAAGCAAAATGAAACGTTGCACTCTCTCTCCTCCAAGGAAGGTGCTAGGCAGGAATTGTCTTGCTGGACCTCACTTGCCCTCGCAGACATTGCACATGAACAGCAAGACTGGGGCTCTGCTCTTTCCTAGCCTTGCAAACAGCCAAAGCAGTTTGACTCCCTCGTGAGCGCAAAAATGCTAAAATGCAACGCTGCACTCTCTCTCCTCCAAGGAAGGTGCTAGGCAGGAATTGTCTTGCTGGTCCTCACTTGCCCTGGCAGTCAATGCAGATAAACAGCAAGACTGGGGCTCTGCTCTTTCCTAGCCTTGCAAACAGCCAAAGCAATTTGTCTCGCTCGTGAGCGCCAAAATGCTAAAATGAAACGTTGCACTCTCTCTCCTCCAAGGAAGGTGCTAGGCAGGAATTGTCTTGCTGGTCCTCACTTGCCCTGGCAGTCATTGCAGATAAACAGCAAGACTCGGGCTCTGCTCTTTCCTAGATTTGCAAACAGCCAAAGCAGTTTGTCTCGCTCGTGAGCGCCAAAATGCTAAAATGAAACGCTGCACTCTCTCTCCTCCAAGGAAGGTGCTAGGCAGGAATTGTCTTGCTGGTCCTCACTTGCCCTGGTAGTCATTGCAGATAAACAGCAAGACTGGGGCTCTGCTCTTTCCTAGCCTTGCAAACAGCCAAAGCAGTTTGTCTCCCGCGTGAGCGCCAAAATGCTAAAATGAAACGTTGCACTCTCTCTCCTCCAAGGAAGGTGCTAGGCAGGAATTGTCTTGCTGGTCCTCACTTGCCCTGGCAGACATTGCAGATAAATAGCAAGACTCGGGCTCTGCTCTTTCCTAGCCTTGCAAACAGCCAAAGAAGTTTGTCTCGCTCATGAGCTCCAAAATGCTAAAATGAAACGTTGCACTCTCTCTCCTCCAAGGAAGGTGCTAGGCAGGAATTGTCTTGCTGGTCCTCACTTGCCCTGGCAGTCATTGCAGATAAACAGCAAGACTGGGGCTCTGCTCTTTCCTAGCCTTGCAAACAGCCAAAGCACTTTGTCTCACTCGTGAGCGCCAAAATGCTAAAATGAAACGTTGCACTCTCTCTCCTCCAAGGAAGGTGCTAGGCAGGAATTGTCTTCCTGGTCCTCACTTGCCCTGGCAGTCATTGCAGATAAACAGCAAGACTGGGGCTCTGCTCTTTCCTAGCCTTGCAAACAGGCACTCTGCTTTTTCTCACTCTCGCACTCCAAAAAGCAAAATGAAACGTTGCACTCTCTCTCCTCCAAGGAAGGTGCTAGGCAGGAATTGTCTTGCTGGACCTCACTTGCCCTCGCAGACATTGCACATGAACAGCAAGACTGGGGCTCTGCTCTTTCCTAGCCTTGCAAACAGCCAAAGCAGTTTGACTCCCTCGTGAGCGCAAAAATGCTAAAATGCAACGCTGCACTCTCTCTCCTCCAAGGAAGGTGCTAGGCAGGAATTGTCTTGCTGGTCCTCACTTGCCCTGGCAGTCAATGCAGATAAACAGCAAGACTGGGGCTCTGCTCTTTCCTAGCCTTGCAAACAGCCAAAGCAATTTGTCTCGCTCGTGAGCGCCAAAATGCTAAAATGAAACGTTGCACTCTCTCTCCTCCAAGGAAGGTGCTAGGCAGGAATTGTCTTGCTGGTCCTCACTTGCCCTGGCAGTCATTGCAGATAAACAGCAAGACTCGGGCTCTGCTCTTTCCTAGATTTGCAAACAGCCAAAGCAGTTTGTCTCGCTCGTGAGCGCCAAAATGCTAAAATGAAACGTTGCACTCTCTCTCCTCCAAGGAAGGTGCTAGGCAGGAATTGTCTTGCTGGTCCTCACTTGCCCTGGCAGTCATTGCAGATAAACAGCAAGAATGGGGCTCTGCTCTTTCCTAGCCTTGCAAACAGCCAAAGCAGTTTGTCTCGCTCGTGAGCGCCAAAATGCTAAAATGCAACGCTGCACTCTCTCTCCTCCAAGGAAGGTGCTAGGCAGGAATTGTCTTGCTGGTCCTCACTTGCCCTGGCAGACATTGCAGATAAACAGCAAGACTGGGGCTCCAGTCTTTCCTAGCCTTGCAAACAGGCACTCTGCTTTTTCTCACTCTGGCACTCCAAAAAGCAAAATGAAACGTTGAACTCTCTCCTCTCTAAGGAAGGTGCTAGGCAGGAATTGTCTTGCTGGTCCTCACTTGCCCTGGCAGTCATTGCAGAAAAACAGCAAGACTGGGGCTCTGCTCTTTCCTAGATTTGCAAACAGCCAAAGCAATTTGTCTCCCTCGTGAGCGCGAAAATGCTAAAATGAAACGTTGCACTCTCTCTCCTCCAAGGAAGGTGCTAGGCAGGAATTGTCTTGCTGGTCCTCACTTGCCCTGGCAGTCATTGCAGATAAACAGCAAGACTGGGGCTCTGCTCTTTCCTAGCCTTGCAAACAGCCAAAGCAGTTTGTCTCCCTCGTGAGCGCCAAAATGCTAAAATGAAACGTTGCACTCTCTCTCCTCCAAGGAAGGTGCTAGGTAGGAATTGTCTTGCTGGTCCTCACTTGCCCTGGCAGTCATTGCAGATAAACAGCAAGACTGGGGCTCTGCTCTTTCCTAGCCTTGCAAACAGCCAAAGCAGTTTGTCTCCCTCGTGAGCGCCAAAATGTTAAAATGAAACGTTGCACTCTCTCTCCTCCAAGGAAGGTGCTAGGCAGGAATTGTCTTGCTGGTCCTCACTTGCCCTGGCAGTCATTGCAGATAAACAGCAAGACTGGGGCTCTGCTCTTTCCTAGCCTTGCAAACATCCAAAGCAGTTTGACTCCCTCGTGAGCGCCAAAATGCTAAAATGAAACGTTGCACTCTCTCTCCTCCAAGGAAGGTGCTAGGCAGGAATTGTCTTGCTGGTCCTCACTTGCCCTGGCAGTCATTGCAGATAAACAGCAAGACTGGGGCTCTGCTCTTTCCTAGCCTTGCAAACAGCCAAAGCAATTTGTCTCGGTCGTGAGCGCCAAAATGCTAAAATGAAACGTTGCACTCTCTCTCCTCCAAGGAAGGTGCTAGGCAGGAATTGTCTTGCTGGTCCTCACTTGTCCTGGCAGTCATTTCAGATAAACAGCAAGACTTGGTCTGTGCTCTTTCCTAGCCTTGCAAACAGGCACTCTGCTTTTTCTCACTCTCGCACTCCAAAAAGCAAAATGAAATGTTGCACTCTCTCTCCTCCAAGGAAGGTGTTAGGCAGGAATTGTCTTGCTGGTCCTCACTTGCCCTGGCAGTCATTGCAGATAAACAGCAAGACTGGGGCTCTGCTCTTTCCTAGCCTTGCAAACAGCCAAAGCAGTTTGTCTCGCTCGTGAGCGCCAAAATGCTAAAATGAAACGCTGCACTCTCTCTCCTCCAAGGAAGGTGCTAGGCAGGAATTGTCTTGCTGGTCCTCACTTGCCCTGGTAGTCATTGCAGATAAACAGCAAGACTGGGGCTCTGCTCTTTCCTAGCCTTGCAAACAGCCAAAGCAGTTTGTCTCCCGCGTGAGCGCCAAAATGCTAAAATGAAACGTTGCACTCTCTCTCCTCCAAGGAAGGTGCTAGGCAGGAATTGTCTTGCTGGTCCTCACTTGCCCTGGCAGACATTGCAGATAAATAGCAAGACTCGGGCTCCGCTCTTTCCTAGCCTTGCAAACAGCCAAAGAAGTTTGTCTCGCTCATGAGCTCCAAAATGCTAAAATGAAACGTTGCACTCTCTCTCCTCCAAGGAAGGTGCTAGGCAGGAATTGTCTTCCTGGTCCTCACTTGCCCTGGCAGTCATTGCAGATAAACAGCAAGACTGGGGCTCTGCTCTTTCCTAGCCTTGCAAACAGGCACTCTGCTTTTTCTCACTCTCGCACTCCAAAAAGCAAAATGAAACGTTGCACTCTCTCTCCTCCAAGGAAGGTGCTAGGCAGGAATTGTCTTGCTGGACCTCACTTGCCCTCGCAGACATTGCACATGAACAGCAAGACTGGGGCTCTGCTCTTTCCTAGCCTTGCAAACAGCCAAAGCAGTTTGACTCCCTCGTGAGCGCAAAAATGCTAAAATGAAACGTTGCACTCTCTCTCCTCCAAGGAAGGTGCTAGGCAGGAATTGTCTTGCTGGTCCTCACTTGCCCTGGCAGTCATTGCAGATAAACAGCAAGACTGGGGCTCTGCTCTTTCCTAGCCTTGCAAACAGCCAAAGCAATTTGTCTCGCTCGTGAGCGCCAAAATGCTAAAATGAAACGTTGCACTCTCTCTCCTCCAAGGAAGGTGCTAGGCAGGAATTGTCTTGCTGGTCCTCACTTGCCCTGGCAGTCATTGCAGATAAACAGCAAGACTGGTTCTCTGATCTTTCCTAGCCTTGCAAACAGCCAAAGCAGTTTGTCTCGCTCATGAGCGCTAAAATGCTAAAATGAAATGTTGCACTCTCTCTCCTCCAAGGAAGGTGCTAGGCAGGAATTGTCTTGCTGGTCCTCACTTGCCCTGGCAGTCATTGCAGATAAACAGCAAGACTGGGGCTCTGCTCTTTCCTAGCCTTGCAAACAGGCACTCTGCTTTTTCTCATTCTCGCACTCCAAAAAGCAAAATGAAACGTTGCACTCTCTCTCCTCCAAGGAAGGTGCTAGGCAGGAATTGTCTTGCTGGACCTCACTTGCCCTGGCAGACATTGCAGATAAACAGCAAGACTGGGGCTCTGCTCTTTCCTAGCCTTGCAAACAGCCAAAGCAATTTGTCTCGCTCGTGAGCGCCAAAATGCTAAAATGAAACGTTGCACTCACTCTCCTCCAAGGAAGGTGCTAGGCAGGAATTGTCTTGCTGGTCCTCACTTGCCCTGGCAGTCATTGCAGATAAAGAGCAAGACTGGGGCTCTGCTCTTTCCTAGCCTTGCAAACAGCCAAAGCAGTTTGTCTCGCTCGTGAGCGCCAAAAAGCTAAAATGAAACGCTGCACTCTCTCTCCTCCAAGGAAGGTGCTAGGCAGGAATTGTCTTGCTGGTCCTCACTTGCATTGGCAGTCATTGCAGATGAACAGCAAGACTGGGGCTCTGCTCTTTCCTAGCCTTGCAAACAGCCAAAGCAGTTTGTCTCGCTCGTGAGCGCCAAAATGCTAAAATGAAACGTTGCACTCTCTCTCCTCCAAGGAAGGTGCTAGGCAGGAATTGTCTTGCTGGTCCTCACTTGCCCTGGCAGTCATTGCAGATAAACAGCAAGACTGGGGCTCTGCTCTTTCCTAGCCTTGCAAACAGGCACTCTGCTTTTTCTCACTCTCGCACTCCAAAAAGCAAAATGAAACGTTGCACTCTCTCTCCTCCAAGGAAGGTGCTAGGCAGGAATTGTCTTGCTGGACCTCACTTGCCCTGGCAGACATTGCACATGAACAGCAAGACTGGGGCACTGCTCTTTCCTAGCCTTGCAAATAGCCAAAGCAGTTTGACTCCCTCGTGAGCGCCAAAATGCTAAAATGAAACGTTGCACTCTCTCTCCTCCAAGGAAGGTGCTAGGCAGGAATTGTCTTGCTGGTCCTCACTTGCCCTGGCAGTCATTGCAGATAAACAGCAAGACTGGGGCTCTGCTCTTTCCTAGCCTTGCAAACAGCCAAAGCAATTTGTCTCGCTCATGAGCGCCAAAATGCTAAAATGAAACGTTGCACTCTCTCTCCTCCAAGGAAGGTGCTAGGCAGGAATTGTCTTGCTGGTCCTCACTTGTCCTGGCAGTCATTTCAGATAAACAGCAAGACTCGGTCTGTGCTCTTTCCTAGCCTTGCAAACAGGCACTCTGCTTTTTCTCACTCTCGCACTCCAAAAAGCAAAATGAAACGTTGCACACTCTCTCCTCCAAGGAAGGTGCTAGGCAGGAATTGTCTTGCTGGTCCTCACTTGCCCTGGCAGTCATTGCAGATAAACAGCAAGACTGGGGCTCTGCTCTTTCCTAGCCTTGCAAACAGCCAAAGCAGTTTGTCTCCCTCGTGAGCGCCAAAAAGCTAAAATGAAACGCTGCACTCTCTCTCCTCCAAGGAAGGTGCTAGGCAGGAATTGTCTTGCTGGACCTCACTTGCCCTGGCAGACATTGCACATGAACAGCAAGACTGGGGCTCTGCTCTTTCCTAGCCTTGCAAATAGCCAAAGCAGTTTGACTCCCTCGTGAGCGCCAAAATGCTAAAATGAAACGTTGCACTCTCTCTCCTCCAAGGAAGGTGCTAGGCAGGAATTGTCTTGCTGGTCCTCACTTGCCCTGGCAGTCATTGCAGATAAACAGCAAGACTGGGGCTCTGCTCTTTCCTAGCCTTGCAAACAGCCAAAGCAGTTTGTCTCCCTCGTGAGCGCCAAAATGCTAAAATGAAACGTTGCACTCTCTCTCCTCCAAGGAAGGTGCTAGGCAGGAATTGTCTTGCTGGTCCTCACTTGCCCTGGCAGTCATTGCAGATAAACAGCAAGACTGGGGCTCTGCTCTTTCCTAGCCTTGCAAACAGCCAAAGCAGTTTGTCTCCCTCGTGAGCGCCAAAATGTTAAAATGAAACGTTGCACTCTCTCTCCTCCAAGGAAGGTGCTAGGCAGGAATTGTCTTGCTGGTCCTCACTTGCCCTGGCAGTCATTGCAGATAAACAGCAAGACTGGGGCTCTGCTCTTTCCTAGCCTTGCAAACATCCAAAGCAGTTTGACTCCCTCGTGAGCGCCAAAATGCTAAAATGAAACGTTGCACTCTCTCTCCTCCAAGGAAGGTGCTAGGCAGGAATTGTCTTGCTGGTCCTCACTTGCCCTGGCAGTCATTGCAGATAAACAGCAAGACTGGGGCTCTGCTCTTTCCTAGCCTTGCAAACAGCCAAATCAATTTGTCTCGGTCGTGAGCGCCAAAATGCTAAAATGAAACGTTGCACTCTCTCTCCTCCAAGGAAGGTGCTAGGCAGGAATTGTCTTGCTGGTCCTCACTTGTCCTGGCAGTCATTTCAGATAAACAGCAAGACTCGGTCTGTGCTCTTTCCTAGCCTTGCAAACAGGCACTCTGCTTTTTCTCACTCTCGCACACCAAAAAGCAAAATGAAACGTTGCACTCTCTCTCCTCCAAGGAAGGTGCTAGGCAGGAATTGTCTTGCTGGTCCTCACTTGCCCTGGCAGTCATTGCAGATAAACAGCAAGACTGGGGCTCTGCTCTTTCCTAGCCTTGCAAACAGCCAAAGCAGTTTGTCTCGCTCGTGAGCGCCAAAATGCTAAAATGAAACGCTGCACTCTCTCTCCTCCAAGGAAGGTGCTAGGCAGGAATTGTCTTGCTGGTCCTCACTTGCCCTGGTAGTCATTGCAGATAAACAGCAAGACTGGGGCTCTGCTCTTTCCTAGCCTTGCAAACAGCCAAAGCAGTTTGTCTCCCGCGTGAGCGCCAAAATGCTAAAATGAAACGTTGCACTCTCTCTCCTCCAAGGAAGGTGCTAGGCAGGAATTGTCTTGCTGGTCCTCACTTGCCCTGGCAGACATTGCAGATAAATAGCAAGACTCGGGCTCTGCTCTTTCCTAGCCTTGCAAACAGCCAAAGAAGTTTGTCTCGCTCATGAGCTCCAAAATGCTAAAATGAAACGTTGCACTCTCTCTCCTCCAAGGAAGGTGCTAGGCAGGAATTGTCTTGCTGGTCCTCACTTGCCCTGGCAGTCATTGCAGATAAACAGCAAGACTGGGGCTCTGCTCTTTCCTAGCCTTGCAAACAGCCAAAGCACTTTGTCTCACTCGTGAGCGCCAAAATGCTAAAATGAAACGTTGCACTCTCTCTCCTCCAAGGAAGGTGCTAGGCAGGAATTGTCTTCCTGGTCCTCACTTGCCCTGGCAGTCATTGCAGATAAACAGCAAGACTGGGGCTCTGCTCTTTCCTAGCCTTGCAAACAGGCACTCTGCTTTTTCTCACTCTCGCACTCCAAAAAGCAAAATGAAACGTTGCACTCTCTCTCCTCCAAGGAAGGTGCTAGGCAGGAATTGTCTTGCTGGACCTCACTTGCCCTCGCAGACATTGCACATGAACAGCAAGACTGGGGCTCTGCTCTTTCCTAGCCTTGCAAACAGCCAAAGCAGTTTGACTCCCTCGTGAGCGCAAAAATGCTAAAATGCAACGCTGCACTCTCTCTCCTCCAAGGAAGGTGCTAGGCAGGAATTGTCTTGCTGGTCCTCACTTGCCCTGGCAGTCAATGCAGATAAACAGCAAGACTGGGGCTCTGCTCTTTCCTAGCCTTGCAAACAGCCAAAGCAATTTGTCTCGCTCGTGAGCGCCAAAATGCTAAAATGAAACGTTGCACTCTCTCTCCTCCAAGGAAGGTGCTAGGCAGGAATTGTCTTGCTGGTCCTCACTTGCCCTGGCAGTCATTGCAGATAAACAGCAAGACTCGGGCTCTGCTCTTTCCTAGATTTGCAAACAGCCAAAGCAGTTTGTCTCGCTCGTGAGCGCCAAAATGCTAAAATGAAACGCTGCACTCTCTCTCCTCCAAGGAAGGTGCTAGGCAGGAATTGTCTTGCTGGTCCTCACTTGCCCTGGTAGTCATTGCAGATAAACAGCAAGACTGGGGCTCTGCTCTTTCCTAGCCTTGCAAACAGCCAAAGCAGTTTGTCTCCCGCGTGAGCGCCAAAATGCTAAAATGAAACGTTGCACTCTCTCTCCTCCAAGGAAGGTGCTAGGCAGGAATTGTCTTGCTGGTCCTCACTTGCCCTGGCAGACATTGCAGATAAATAGCAAGACTCGGGCTCTGCTCTTTCCTAGCCTTGCAAACAGCCAAAGAAGTTTGTCTCGCTCATGAGCTCCAAAATGCTAAAATGAAACGTTGCACTCTCTCTCCTCCAAGGAAGGTGCTAGGCAGGAATTGTCTTGCTGGTCCTCACTTGCCCTGGCAGTCATTGCAGATAAACAGCAAGACTGGGGCTCTGCTCTTTCCTAGCCTTGCAAACAGCCAAAGCACTTTGTCTCACTCGTGAGCGCCAAAATGCTAAAATGAAACGTTGCACTCTCTCTCCTCCAAGGAAGGTGCTAGGCAGGAATTGTCTTCCTGGTCCTCACTTGCCCTGGCAGTCATTGCAGATAAACAGCAAGACTGGGGCTCTGCTCTTTCCTAGCCTTGCAAACAGGCACTCTGCTTTTTCTCACTCTCGCACTCCAAAAAGCAAAATGAAACGTTGCACTCTCTCTCCTCCAAGGAAGGTGCTAGGCAGGAATTGTCTTGCTGGACCTCACTTGCCCTCGCAGACATTGCACATGAACAGCAAGACTGGGGCTCTGCTCTTTCCTAGCCTTGCAAACAGCCAAAGCAGTTTGACTCCCTCGTGAGCGCAAAAATGCTAAAATGCAACGCTGCACTCTCTCTCCTCCAAGGAAGGTGCTAGGCAGGAATTGTCTTGCTGGTCCTCACTTGCCCTGGCAGTCAATGCAGATAAACAGCAAGACTGGGGCTCTGCTCTTTCCTAGCCTTGCAAACAGCCAAAGCAATTTGTCTCGCTCGTGAGCGCCAAAATGCTAAAATGAAACGTTGCACTCTCTCTCCTCCAAGGAAGGTGCTAGGCAGGAATTGTCTTGCTGGTCCTCACTTGCCCTGGCAGTCATTGCAGATAAACAGCAAGACTCGGGCTCTGCTCTTTCCTAGATTTGCAAACAGCCAAAGCAGTTTGTCTCGCTCGTGAGCGCCAAAATGCTAAAATGAAACGTTGCACTCTCTCTCCTCCAAGGAAGGTGCTAGGCAGGAATTGTCTTGCTGGTCCTCACTTGCCCTGGCAGTCATTGCAGATAAACAGCAAGAATGGGGCTCTGCTCTTTCCTAGCCTTGCAAACAGCCAAAGCAGTTTGTCTCGCTCGTGAGCGCCAAAATGCTAAAATGCAACGCTGCACTCTCTCTCCTCCAAGGAAGGTGCTAGGCAGGAATTGTCTTGCTGGTCCTCACTTGCCCTGGCAGACATTGCAGATAAACAGCAAGACTGGGGCTCCAGTCTTTCCTAGCCTTGCAAACAGGCACTCTGCTTTTTCTCACTCTGGCACTCCAAAAAGCAAAATGAAACGTTGAACTCTCTCCTCTCTAAGGAAGGTGCTAGGCAGGAATTGTCTTGCTGGTCCTCACTTGCCCTGGCAGTCATTGCAGATAAACAGCAAGACTGGGGCTCTGCTCTTTCCTAGCCTTGCAAACAGCCAAAGCAGTTTGTCTCCCTCGTGAGCGCCAAAATGCTAAAATGAAACGTTGCACTCTCTCTCCTCCAAGGAAGGTGCTAGGTAGGAATTGTCTTGCTGGTCCTCACTTGCCCTGGCAGTCATTGCAGATAAACAGCAAGACTGGGGCTCTGCTCTTTCCTAGCCTTGCAAACAGCCAAAGCAGTTTGTCTCCCTCGTGAGCGCCAAAATGTTAAAATGAAACGTTGCACTCTCTCTCCTCCAAGGAAGGTGCTAGGCAGGAATTGTCTTGCTGGTCCTCACTTGCCCTGGCAGTCATTGCAGATAAACAGCAAGACTGGGGCTCTGCTCTTTCCTAGCCTTGCAAACATCCAAAGCAGTTTGACTCCCTCGTGAGCGCCAAAATGCTAAAATGAAACGTTGCACTCTCTCTCCTCCAAGGAAGGTGCTAGGCAGGAATTGTCTTGCTGGTCCTCACTTGCCCTGGCAGTCATTGCAGATAAACAGCAAGACTGGGGCTCTGCTCTTTCCTAGCCTTGCAAACAGCCAAAGCAATTTGTCTCGGTCGTGAGCGCCAAAATGCTAAAATGAAACGTTGCACTCTCTCTCCTCCAAGGAAGGTGCTAGGCAGGAATTGTCTTGCTGGTCCTCACTTGTCCTGGCAGTCATTTCAGATAAACAGCAAGACTTGGTCTGTGCTCTTTCCTAGCCTTGCAAACAGGCACTCTGCTTTTTCTCACTCTCGCACTCCAAAAAGCAAAATGAAATGTTGCACTCTCTCTCCTCCAAGGAAGGTGTTAGGCAGGAATTGTCTTGCTGGTCCTCACTTGCCCTGGCAGTCATTGCAGATAAACAGCAAGACTGGGGCTCTGCTCTTTCCTAGCCTTGCAAACAGCCAAAGCAGTTTGTCTCGCTCGTGAGCGCCAAAATGCTAAAATGAAACGCTGCACTCTCTCTCCTCCAAGGAAGGTGCTAGGCAGGAATTGTCTTGCTGGTCCTCACTTGCCCTGGTAGTCATTGCAGATAAACAGCAAGACTGGGGCTCTGCTCTTTCCTAGCCTTGCAAACAGCCAAAGCAGTTTGTCTCCCGCGTGAGCGCCAAAATGCTAAAATGAAACGTTGCACTCTCTCTCCTCCAAGGAAGGTGCTAGGCAGGAATTGTCTTCCTGGTCCTCACTTGCCCTGGCAGTCATTGCAGATAAACAGCAAGACTGGGGCTCTGCTCTTTCCTAGCCTTGCAAACAGGCACTCTGCTCTTTCTCACTCTCGCACTCCAAAAAGCAAAATGAAACGTTGCACTCTCTCTCCTCCAAGGAAGGTGCTAGGCAGGAATTGTCTTGCTGGACCTCACTTGCCCTCGCAGACATTGCACATGAACAGCAAGACTGGGGCTCTGCTCTTTCCTAGCCTTGCAAACAGCCAAAGCAGTTTGACTCCCTCGTGAGCGCAAAAATGCTAAAATGAAACGTTGCACTCTCTCTCCTCCAAGGAAGGTGCTAGGCAGGAATTGTCTTGCTGGTCCTCACTTGCCCTGGCAGTCATTGCAGATAAACAGCAAGACTGGGGCTCTGCTCTTTCCTAGCCTTGCAAACAGCCAAAGCAATTTGTCTCGGTCGTGAGCGCCAAAATGCTAAAATGAAACGTTGCACTCTCTCTCCTCCAAGGAAGGTGCTAGGCAGGAATTGTCTTGCTGGTCCTCACTTGCCCTGGCAGTCATTGCAGATAAACAGCAAGACTGGTTCTCTGATCTTTCCTAGCCTTGCAAACAGCCAAAGCAGTTTGTCTCGCTCATGAGCGCTAAAATGCTAAAATGAAATGTTGCACTCTCTCTCCTCCAAGGAAGGTGCTAGGCAGGAATTGTCTTGCTGGTCCTCACTTGCCCTGGCAGTCATTGCAGATAAACAGCAAGACTGGGGCTCTGCTCTTTCCTAGCCTTGCAAACAGGCACTCTGCTTTTTCTCATTCTCGCACTCCAAAAAGCAAAATGAAACGTTGCACTCTCTCTCCTCCAAGGAAGGTGCTAGGCAGGAATTGTCTTGCTGGACCTCACTTGCCCTGGCAGACATTGCAGATAAACAGCAAGACTGGGGCTCTGCTCTTTCCTAGCCTTGCAAACAGCCAAAGCAATTTGTCTCGCTCGTGAGCGCCAAAATGCTAAAATGAAACGTTGCACTCACTCTCCTCCAAGGAAGGTGCTAGGCAGGAATTGTCTTGCTGGTCCTCACTTGCCCTGGCAGTCATTGCAGATAAAGAGCAAGACTGGGGCTCTGCTCTTTCCTAGCCTTGCAAACAGCCAAAGCAGTTTGTCTCGCTCGTGAGCGCCAAAAAGCTAAAATGAAACGCTGCACTCTCTCTCCTCCAAGGAAGGTGCTAGGCAGGAATTGTCTTGCTGGTCCTCACTTGCATTGGCAGTCATTGCAGATGAACAGCAAGACTGGGGCTCTGCTCTTTCCTAGCCTTGCAAACAGCCAAAGCAGTTTGTCTCGCTCGTGAGCGCCAAAATGCTAAAATGAAACGTTGCACTCTCTCTCCTCCAAGGAAGGTGCTAGGCAGGAATTGTCTTGCTGGTCCTCACTTGCCCTGGCAGTCATTGCAGATAAACAGCAAGACTGGGGCTCTGCTCTTTCCTAGCCTTGCAAACAGGCACTCTGCTTTTTCTCACTCTCGCACTCCAAAAAGCAAAATGAAACGTTGCACTCTCTCTCCTCCAAGGAAGGTGCTAGGCAGGAATTGTCTTGCTGGACCTCACTTGCCCTGGCAGACATTGCACATGAACAGCAAGACTGGGGCACTGCTCTTTCCTAGCCTTGCAAATAGCCAAAGCAGTTTGACTCCCTCGTGAGCGCCAAAATGCTAAAATGAAACGTTGCACTCTCTCTCCTCCAAGGAAGGTGCTAGGCAGGAATTGTCTTGCTGGTCCTCACTTGCCCTGGCAGTCATTGCAGATAAACAGCAAGACTGGGGCTCTGCTCTTTCCTAGCCTTGCAAACAGCCAAAGCAATTTCTCTCGCTCATGAGCGCCAAAATGCTAAAATGAAACGTTGCACTCTCTCTCCTCCAAGGAAGGTGCTAGGCAGGAATTGTCTTGCTGGTCCTCACTTGTCCTGGCAGTCATTTCAGATAAACAGCAAGACTCGGTCTGTGCTCTTTCCTAGCCTTGCAAACAGGCACTCTGCTTTTTCTCACTCTCGCACTCCAAAAAGCAAAATGAAACGTTGCACACTCTCTCCTCCAAGGAAGGTGCTAGGCAGGAATTGTCTTGCTGGTCCTCACTTGCCCTGGCAGTCATTGCAGATAAACAGCAAGACTGGGGCTCTGCTCTTTCCTAGCCTTGCAAACAGCCAAAGCAGTTTGTCTCCCTCGTGAGCGCCAAAAAGCTAAAATGAAACGCTGCACTCTCTCTCCTCCAAGGAATGTGCTAGGCAGGAATTGTCTTGCTGGACCTCACTTGCCCTGGCAGACATTGCACATGAACAGCAAGACTGGGGCTCTGCTCTTTCCTAGCCTTGCAAATAGCCAAAGCAGTTTGACTCCCTCGTGAGCGCCAAAATGCTAAAATGAAACGTTGCACTCTCTCTCCTCCAAGGAAGGTGCTAGGCAGGAATTGTCTTGCTGGTCCTCACTTGCCCTGGCAGTCATTGCAGATAAACAGCAAGACTGGGGCTCTGCTCTTTCCTAGCCTTGCAAACAGCCAAAGCAATTTGTCTCGCTCGTGAGCGCCAAAATGCTAAAATGAAACGTTGCACTCTCTCTCCTCCAAGGAAGGTGCTAGGCAGGAATTGTCTTGCTGGTCCTCACTTGTCCTGGCACTCATTTCAGATAAACAGCAAGACTCGGTCTGTGCTCTTTCCTAGCCTTGCAAACAGGCACTCTGCTTTTTCTCACTCTCGCACTCCAAAAAGCAAAATGAAACGTTGCACTCTCTCTCCTCCAAGGAAGGTGCTAGGCAGGAATTGTCTTGCTGGTCCTCACTTGCCCTGGCAGTCATTGCAGATAAACAGCAAGAATGGGGCTCTGCTCTTTCCTAGCCTTGCAAACAGCCAAAGCAGTTTGTCTCGCTCGTGAGCGCCAAAATGCTAAAATGCAACACTGCACTCTCTCTCCTCCAAGGAAGGTGCTAGGCAGGAATTGTCTTGCTGGTCCTCACTTGCCCTGGCAGACATTGCAGATAAACAGCAAGACTGGGGCTCCAGTCTTTCCTAGCCTTGCAAACAGGCACTCTGCTTTTTCTCACTCTGGCACTCCAAAAAGCAAAATGAAACGTTGAACTCTCTCCTCTCTAAGGAAGGTGCTAGGCAGGAATTGTCTTGCTGGTCCTCACTTGCCCTGGCAGTCATTGCAGATAAAGAGCAAGACTGGGGCTCTGCTCTTTCCTAGCCTTGCAAACAGCCAAAGCAGTTTGTCTCGCTCGTGAGCGCCAAAATGCTAAAATGCAACGCTGCACTCTCTCTCCTCCAAGGAAGGTGCTAGGCAGGAATTGTCTTGCTGGTCCTCACTTGCCCTGGCAGTCATTGCAGATAAACAGCAAGACTCGGTCTGTGCTCTTTCCTAGCCTTGCAAACAGGCACTCTGCTTTTTCTCACTCTCGCACTCCAAAAAGCAAAATGAAACGTTGCACTCTCTCTCCTCCAAGGAAGGTGCTAGGCAGGAATTGTCTTGCTGGTCCTCACTTGCCCTGGCAGTCATTGCAGATAAACAGCAAGACTGGGGCTCTGCTCTTTCCTAGCCTTGCAAACAGCCAAAGCAGTTTGTCTCGCTCGTGAGCGCCAAAAAGCTAAAATGAAACGCTGCACTCTCTCTCCTCCAAGGAAGGTGCTAGGCAGGAATTGTCTTGCTGGACCTCACTTGCCCTGGCAGACATTGCACATGAACAGCAAGACTGGGGCTCTGCTCTTTCCTAGCCTTGCAAATAGCCAAAGCAGTTTGACTCCCTCGTGAGCGCCAAAATGCTAAAATGAAACGTTGCACTCTCTCTCCTCCAAGGAAGGTGCTAGGCAGGAATTGTCTTGCTGGTCCTCACTTGCCCTGGCAGTCATTGCAGATAAACAGCAAGACTGGGGCTCTGCTCTTTCCTAGCCTTGCAAACAGCCAAAGCAATTTGTCTCGCTCGTGAGCGCCAAAATGCTAAAATGAAACGTTGCACTCTCTCTCCTCCAAGGAAGGTGCTAGGCAGGAATTGTCTTGCTGGTCCTCACTTGTCCTGGCACTCATTTCAGATAAACAGCAAGACTCGGTCTGTGCTCTTTCCTAGCTTTGCAAACAGGCACTCTGCTTTTTCTCACTCTCGCACTCCAAAAAGCAAAATGAAACGTTGCACTCTCTCTCCTCCAAGGAAGGTGCTAGGCAGGAATTGTCTTGCTGGTCCTCACTTGCCCTGGCAGTCATTGCAGATAAACAGCAAGAATGGGGCTCTGCTCTTTCCTAGCCTTGCAAACAGCCAAAGCAGTTTGTCTCCCTCGTGAGCGCCAAAATGCTAAAATGAAACGTTGCACTCTCTCTCCTCCAAGGAAGGTGCTAGGCAGGAATTGTCTTGCTGGTCCTCACTTGCCCTGGCAGTCATTGCAGATAAACAGCAAGACTCGGGCTCTGCTCTTTCCTAGATTTGCAAACAGCCAAAGCAGTTTGTCTCGCTCGTGAGCGCCAAAATGCTAAAATGAAACGTTGCACTCTCTCTCCTCCAAGGAAGGTGCTAGGCAGGAATTGTCTTGCTGGTCCTCACTTGCCCTGGCAGTCATTGCAGATAAACAGCAAGACTGGGGCTCTGCTCTTTCCTAGCCTTGCAAACAGCCAAAGCAGTTTGTCTCGCTCGTGAGCGCCAAAATGCTAAAATGCAACGCTGCACTCTCTCTCCTCCAAGGAAGGTGCTAGGCAGGAATTGTCTTGCTGGTCCTCACTTGCCCTGGCAGACATTGCAGATAAACAGCAAGACTGGGGCTCCAGTCTTTCCTAGCCTTGCAAACAGGCACTCTGCTTTTTCTCACTCTGGCACTCCAAAAAGCAAAATGAAACGTTGAACTCTCTCCTCTCTAAGGAAGGTGCTAGGCAGGAATTGTCTTGCTGGTCCTCACTTGCCCTGGCAGTCATTGCAGATAAAGAGCAAGACTGGGGCTCTGCTCCTTCCTAGCCTTGCAAACAGCCAAAGCAGTTTGTCTCGCTCATGAGCGCCAAAAAGCTAAAATGAAACGCTGCACTCTCTCTCCTCCAAGGAAGGTGCTAGGCAGGAATTGTCTTGCTGGTCCTCACTTGCCCTGGCAGTCATTGCAGATGAACAGCAAGACTGGGGCTCTGCTCTTTCCTAGCCTTGCAAACAGCCAAAGCAATTTGTCTTGCTCATGAGCGCCAAAATGCTAAAATGAAACGTTGCACTCTCTCTCCTCCAAGGAAGGTGCTAGGCAGGAATTGTCTTGCTGGTCCTCACTTGTCCTGGCAGTCTTTTCAGATAAACAGCAAGACTCGGTCTGTGCTCTTTCCTAGCCTTGCAAACAGGCACTCTGATTTTTCTCACTCTCGCACTCCAAAAAGCAAAATGAAACGTTGCACTCTCTCTCCTCCAAGGAAGGTGCTAGGCAGGAATTGTCTTGCTGGTCCTCACTTGCCCTGGCAGTCATTGCAGATAAACAGCAAGACTGGGGCTCTGCTCTTTCCTAGCCTTGCAAACAGCCAAAGCAGTTTGTCTCGCTCGTGAGCACCAAAAAGCTAAAATGAAACGCTGCACTCTCTCTCCTCCAAGGAAGGTGCTAGGCAGGAATTGTCTTGCTGGACCTCACTTGCCCTGGCAGACATTGCACATGAACAGCAAGACTGGGGCTCTGCTCTTTCCTAGCCTTGCAAATAGCCAAAGCAGTTTGACTCCCTCGTGAGCGCCAAAATGCTAAAATGAAACGTTGCACTCTCTCTCCTCCAAGGAAGGTGCTAGGCAGGAATTGTCTTGCTGGTCCTCACTTGCCCTGGCAGTCATTGCAGATAAACAGCAAGACTGGGGCTCTGCTCTTTCCTAGCCTTGCAAACAGCCAAAGCAATTTGTCTCGCTCGTGAGCGCCAAAATGCTAAAATGAAACGTTGCACTCTCTCTCCTCCAAGGAAGGTGCTAGGCAGGAATTGTCTTGCTGGTCCTCACTTGTCCTGGCACTCATTTCAGATAAACAGCAAGACTCGGTCTGTGCTCTTTCCTAGCCTTGCAAACAGGCACTCTGCTTTTTCTCACTCTCGCACTCCAAAAAGCAAAATGAAACGTTGCACTCTCTCTCCTCCAAGGAAGGTGCTAGGCAGGAATTGTCTTGCTGGTCCTCACTTGCCCTGGCAGTCATTGCAGATAAACAGCAAGAATGGGGCTCTGCTCTTTCCTAGCCTTGCAAACAGCCAAAGCAGTTTGTCTCCCTCGTGAGCGCCAAAATGCTAAAATGAAACGTTGCACTCTCTCTCCTCCAAGGAAGGTGCTAGGCAGGAATTGTCTTGCTGGTCCTCACTTGCCCTGGCAGTCATTGCAGATAAACAGCAAGACTCGGGCTCTGCTCTTTCCTAGATTTGCAAACAGCCAAAGCAGTTTGTCTCGCTCGTGAGCGCCAAAATTCTAAAATGAAACGTTGCACTCTCTCTCCTCCAAGGAAGGTGCTCGGTAGGAATTGTCTTGCTGGTCCTCACTTGCCCTGGCAGTCATTGCAGATAAACAGCAAGACTGGGGCTCTGCTCTTTCCTAGCCTTGCAAACAGCCAAAGCAGTTTGTCTCGCTCGTGAGCGCCAAAATGCTAAAATGCAACGCTGCACTCTCTCTCCTCCAAGGAAGGTGCTAGGCAGGAATTGTCTTGCTGGTCCTCACTTGCCCTGGCAGACATTGCAGATAAACAGCAAGACTGGGGCTCCAGTCTTTCCTAGCCTTGCAAACAGGCACTCTGCTTTTTCTCACTCTGGCACTCCAAAAAGCAAAATGAAACGTTGAACTCTCTCCTCTCTAAGGAAGGTGCTAGGCAGGAATTGTCTTGCTGGTCCTCACTTGCCCTGGCAGTCATTGCAGAAAAACAGCAAGACTGGGGCTCTGCTCTTTCCTAGATTTGCAAACAGCCAAAGCAGTTTGTCTCCCTCGTGAGCGCCAAAATGCTAAAATGAAACGTTGCACTCTCTCTCCTCCAAGGAAGGTGCTAGGCAGGAATTGTCTTGCTGGTCCTCACTTGCCCTGGCAGTCATTGCAGATAAACAGCAAGACTGGGGCTCTGCTCTTTCCTAGCCTTGCAAACAGCCAAAGCAGTTTGTCTCCCTCGTGAGCGCCAAAATGCTAAAATGAAACGTTGCACTCTCTCTCCTCCAAGGAAGGTGCTAGGCAGGAATTGTCTTGCTGGTCCTCACTTGCCCTGGCAGTCATTGCAGATAAACAGCAAGACTGGGGCTCTGCTCTTTCCTAGCCTTGCAAACAGCCAAAGCAGTTTGTCTCGCTCGTGAGCGCCAAAAAGCTAAAATGAAACGCTGCACTCTCTCTCCTCCAAGGAAGGTGCTAGGCAGGAATTGTCTTGCTGGTCCTCACTTGCCCTGGCAGTCATTGCAGATGAACAGCAAGACTGGGGCTCTGCTCTTTCCTAGCCTTGCAAACAGCCAAAGCAGTTTGTCTCCCTCGTGAGTGCCAAAATGCTAAAATGAAACGTTGCACTCTCTCTCCTCCAAGGAAGGTGCTAGGCAGGAATTGTCTTGCTGGTCCTCACTTGCCCTGGCAGTCATTGCAGATAAACAGCAAGACTGGGGCTCTGCTCTTTCCTAGCCTTGCAAACAGCCAAAGCAGTTTGTCTCCCTCGTGAGCGCCAAAATGTTAAAATGAAACGTTGCACTCTCTCTCCTCCAAGGAAGGTGCTAGGCAGGAATTGTCTTGCTGGTCCTCACTTGCCCTGGCAGTCATTGCAGATAAACAGCAAGACTGGGGCTCTGCTCTTTCCTAGCCTTGTAAACAGGCACTCTGCTTTTTCTCACTGTCGCACTCCAAAAAGCAAAATGAAACGTTGCACTCTCTCTCCTCCAAGGAAGGTGCTAGGCAGGAATTGTCTTGCTGGACCTCACTTGCCCTGGCAGACATTGCACATGAACAGCAAGACTGGGGCTCTGCTCTTTCCTAGCCTTGCAAACAGCCAAAGCAGTTTGACTCCCTCGTGAGCGCCAAAATGCTAAAATGAAACGTTGCACTCTCTCTCCTCCAAGGAAGGTGCTAGGCAGGAATTGTCTTGCTGGTCCTCACTTGCCCTGGCAGTCATTGCAGATAAACAGCAAGACTGGGGCTCTGCTCTTTCCTAGCCTTGCAAACAGCCAAAGCAATTTGTCTCGCTCGTGAGCGCCAAAATGCTAAAATGAAACGTTGCACTCTCTCTCCTCCAAGGAAGGTGCTAGGCAGGAATTGTCTTGCTGGTCCTCACTTGTCCTGGCAGTCATTTCAGATAAACAGCAAGACTCGGTCTGTGCTCTTTCCTAGCCTTGCAAACAGGCACTCTGCTTTTTCTCACTCTCGCACTCCAAAAAGCAAAATGAAACGTTGCACTCTCTCTCCTCCAAGGAAGGTGCTAGGCAGGAATTGTCTTGCTGGTCCTCACTTGCCCTGGCAGTCATTGCAGATAAACAGCAAGACTGGGGCTCTGCTCTTTCCTAGCCTTGCAAACAGCCAAAGCAGTTTGTCTCGCTCGTGAGCGCCAAAATGCTAAAATGCAACGCTGCACTCTCTCTCCTCCAAGGAAGGTGCTAGGCAGGAATTGTCTTGCTGGTCCTCACTTGCCCTGGCAGACATTGCAGATAAACAGCAAGACTCGGGCTCTGCTCTCTCCTAGCCTTGCAAACAACCAAAGCAGTTTGTCTCCCTCCTGAGCGCCAAAATGCTAAAATGAAACGTTGCACTCTCTCTCCTCCAAGGAAGGTGCTAGGCAGGAATTGTCTTGCTGGTCCTCACTTGCCCTGGCAGTCATTGCAGATAAACAGCAAGACTGGGGCTCTGCTCTTTCCTAGCCTTGCAAACAGGCTCTCTCCTTTTTCTCATTCTCGCACTCCAAAAAGCAAAATGAAACGTTGCACTCTCTCTCCTCCAAGGAAGGTGCTAGGAAGGAATTGTCTTGCTGGTCCTCACTTGCCCTGGCAGTCATTGCAGATAAACAGCAAGACTGGGGCTCTGCTCTTTCCTAGCCTTGCAAACAGCCAAAGCAGTTTGTCTCCCTCGTGAGCGCCAAAATGCTAAAATGAAACGTTGCAGTCTCTCTCCTCCAAGGAAGGTGCTAGGCAGGAATTGTCTTGCTGGTCCTCACTTGCCCTGGCAGTCATTGCAGATAAACAGCAAGACTGGGGCTCTGCTCTTTCCTAGCCTTGCAAACAGCCAAAGCAGTTTGTCTCGCTCATGATCGCCAAAATGCTAAAATGAAACGTTGCACTCTCTCTCCTCCAAGGAAGGTGCTAGGCAGGAATTGTCTTGCTGGTCCTCACTTGCCCTGGCAGTCATTGCAGATAAACAGCAAGACTGGGGCTCTGCTCTTTCCTAGCCTTGCAAACAGCCAAAGCAGTTTGTCTCGCTCGTGAGCGCGAAAAAGCTAAAATGAAACGCTGCACTCTCTCTCCTCCAAGGAAGGTGCTAGGCAGGAATTGTCTTGCTGGTCCTCACTTACCCTGGCAGTCATTGCAGATAAACAGCAAGACTGGGGCTCTGCTCTTTCCTAGCCTTGCAAACAGCCAAAGCAGTTTGTCTCGCTCGTGAGCGCCAAAAAGCTAAAATGAAACGCTGCACTCTCTCTCCTCCAAGGAAGGTGCTAGGCAGGAATTGTCTTGCTGGTCCTCACTTGCCCTGGCAGACATTGCAGATAAACAGCAAGACTCGGGCTCTGCTCTGTCCTAGCCTTGCAAACAGCCAAAGCAGTTTGTCTCCCTCGTGAGCGCCAAAATGCTAAAATGAAACGTTGCACTCTCTCTCCTCCAAGGAAGGTGCTAGGCAGGAATTGTCTTGCTGGTCCTCACTTGCCCTGGCAGTCATTGCAGATAAACAGCGAGACTGGGGCTCTGCTCTTTCCTAGCCTTGCAAACAGCCAAAGCAATTTGTCTCGCTCGTGAGCGCCAAAATGCTAAAATGAAACGTTGCACTCTCTCTCCTCCAAGGAAGGTGCTAGGCAGGAATTGTCTTGCTGGTCCTCACTTGTCCTGGCACTCATTTCAGATAAACAGCAAGACTCGGTCTGTGCTCTTTCCTAGCCTTGAAAAAAGGCACTCTGCTTTTTCTCACTCTCGCACTCCAAAAAGCAAAATGAAACGTTGCACTCTCTCTCCTCCAAGGAAGGTGCTAGGCAGGAATTGTCTTGCTGGTCCTCACTTGCCCTGGCAGACATTGCAGATAAACAGCAAGACTGGGGCTCCAGTCTTTCCTAGCCTTGCAAACAGGCACTCTGCTTTTTCTCACTCTGGCACTCCAAAAAGCAAAATGAAACGTTGAACTCTCTCCTCTCTAAGGAAGGTGCTAGGCAGGAATTGTCTTGCTGGTCCTCACTTGCCCTGGCAGTCATTGCAGAAAAACAGCAAGACTGGGGCTCTGCTCTTTCCTAGATTTGCAAACAGCCAAAGCAGTTTGTCTCCCTCGTGAGCGCCAAAATGCTAAAATGAAACGTTGCACTCTCTCTCCTCCAAGGAAGGTGCTAGGCAGGAATTGTCTTGCTGGTCCTCACTTGCCCTGGCAGTCATTGCAGATAAACAGCAAGACTGGGGCTCTGCTCTTTCCTAGCCTTGCAAACAGCCAAAGCAGTTTGTCTCCCTCGTGAGCGCCAAAATGCTAAAATGAAACGTTGCACTCTCTCTCCTCCAAGGAAGGTGCTAGGCAGGAATTGTCTTGCTGGTCCTCACTTGCCCTGGCAGTCATTGCAGATAAACAGCAAGACTGGGGCTCTGCTCTTTCCTAGCCTTGCAAACAGCCAAAGCAGTTTGTCTCGCTCGTGAGCGCCAAAAAGCTAAAATGAAACGCTGCACTCTCTCTCCTCCAAGGAAGGTGCTAGGCAGGAATTGTCTTGCTGGTCCTCACTTGCCCTGGCAGTCATTGCAGATGAACAGCAAGACTGGGGCTCTGCTCTTTCCTAGCCTTGCAAACAGCCAAAGCAGTTTGTCTCCCTCGTGAGTGCCAAAATGCTAAAATGAAACGTTGCACTCTCTCTCCTCCAAGGAAGGTGCTAGGCAGGAATTGTCTTGCTGGTCCTCACTTGCCCTGGCAGTCATTGCAGATAAACAGCAAGACTGGGGCTCTGCTCTTTCCTAGCCTTGCAAACAGCCAAAGCAGTTTGTCTCCCTCGTGAGCGCCAAAATGTTAAAATGAAACGTTGCACTCTCTCTCCTCCAAGGAAGGTGCTAGGCAGGAATTGTCTTGCTGGTCCTCACTTGCCCTGGCAGTCATTGCAGATAAACAGCAAGACTGGGGCTCTGCTCTTTCCTAGCCTTGTAAACAGGCACTCTGCTTTTTCTCACTGTCGCACTCCAAAAAGCAAAATGAAACGTTGCACTCTCTCTCCTCCAAGGAAGGTGCTAGGCAGGAATTGTCTTGCTGGACCTCACTTGCCCTGGCAGACATTGCACATGAACAGCAAGACTGGGGCTCTGCTCTTTCCTAGCCTTGCAAACAGCCAAAGCAGTTTGACTCCCTCGTGAGCGCCAAAATGCTAAAATGAAACGTTGCACTCTCTCTCCTCCAAGGAAGGTGCTAGGCAGGAATTGTCTTGCTGGTCCTCACTTGCCCTGGCAGTCATTGCAGATAAACAGCAAGACTGGGGCTCTGCTCTTTCCTAGCCTTGCAAACAGCCAAAGCAATTTGTCTCGCTCGTGAGCGCCAAAATGCTAAAATGAAACGTTGCACTCTCTCTCCTCCAAGGAAGGTGCTAGGCAGGAATTGTCTTGCTGGTCCTCACTTGTCCTGGCAGTCATTTCAGATAAACAGCAAGACTCGGTCTGTGCTCTTTCCTAGCCTTGCAAACAGGCACTCTGCTTTTTCTCACTCTCGCACTCCAAAAAGCAAAATGAAACGTTGCACTCTCTCTCCTCCAAGGAAGGTGCTAGGCAGGAATTGTCTTGCTGGTCCTCACTTGCCCTGGCAGTCATTGCAGATAAACAGCAAGACTGGGGCTCTGCTCTTTCCTAGCCTTGCAAACAGCCAAAGCAGTTTGTCTCGCTCGTGAGCGCCAAAATGCTAAAATGCAACGCTGCACTCTCTCTCCTCCAAGGAAGGTGCTAGGCAGGAATTGTCTTGCTGGTCCTCACTTGCCCTGGCAGACATTGCAGATAAACAGCAAGACTCGGGCTCTGCTCTCTCCTAGCCTTGCAAACAACCAAAGCAGTTTGTCTCCCTCCTGAGCGCCAAAATGCTAAAATGAAACGTTGCACTCTCTCTCCTCCAAGGAAGGTGCTAGGCAGGAATTGTCTTGCTGGTCCTCACTTGCCCTGGCAGTCATTGCAGATAAACAGCAAGACTGGGGCTCTGCTCTTTCCTAGCCTTGCAAACAGGCTCTCTCCTTTTTCTCATTCTCGCACTCCAAAAAGCAAAATGAAACGTTGCACTCTCTCTCCTCCAAGGAAGGTGCTAGGAAGGAATTGTCTTGCTGGTCCTCACTTGCCCTGGCAGTCATTGCAGATAAACAGCAAGACTGGGGCTCTGCTCTTTCCTAGCCTTGCAAACAGCCAAAGCAGTTTGTCTCCCTCGTGAGCGCCAAAATGCTAAAATGAAACGTTGCACTCTCTCTCCTCCAAGGAAGGTGCTAGGCAGGAATTGTCTTGCTGGTCCTCACTTGCCCTGGCAGTCATTGCAGATAAACAGCAAGACTGGGGCTCTGCTCTTTCCTAGCCTTGCAAACAGCCAAAGCAGTTTGTCTCGCTCATGATCGCCAAAATGCTAAAATGAAACGTTGCACTCTCTCTCCTCCAAGGAAGGTGCTAGGCAGGAATTGTCTTGCTGGTCCTCACTTGCCCTGGCAGTCATTGCAGATAAACAGCAAGACTGGGGCTCTGCTCTTTCCTAGCCTTGCAAACAGCCAAAGCAGTTTGTCTCGCTCGTGAGCGCGAAAAAGCTAAAATGAAACGCTGCACTCTCTCTCCTCCAAGGAAGGTGCTAGGCAGGAATTGTCTTGCTGGTCCTCACTTACCCTGGCAGTCATTGCAGATAAACAGCAAGACTGGGGCTCTGCTCTTTCCTAGCCTTGCAAACAGCCAAAGCAGTTTGTCTCGCTCGTGAGCGCCAAAAAGCTAAAATGAAACGCTGCACTCTCTCTCCTCCAAGGAAGGTGCTAGGCAGGAATTGTCTTGCTGGTCCTCACTTGCCCTGGCAGACATTGCAGATAAACAGCAAGACTCGGGCTCTGCTCTGTCCTAGCCTTGCAAACAGCCAAAGCAGTTTGTCTCCCTCGTGAGCGCCAAAATGCTAAAATGAAACGTTGCACTCTCTCTCCTCCAAGGAAGGTGCTAGGCAGGAATTGTCTTGCTGGTCCTCACTTGCCCTGGCAGTCATTGCAGATAAACAGCAAGACTGGGGCTCTGCTCTTTCCTAGCCTTGCAAACAGCCAAAGCAATTTGTCTCGCTCGTGAGCGCCAAAATGCTAAAATGAAACGTTGCACTCTCTCTCCTCCAAGGAAGGTGCTAGGCAGGAATTGTCTTGCTGGTCCTCACTTGTCCTGGCACTCATTTCAGATAAACAGCAAGACTCGGTCTGTGCTCTTTCCTAGCCTTGAAAAAAGGCACTCTGCTTTTTCTCACTCTCGCACTCCAAAAAGCAAAATGAAACGTTGCACTCTCTCTCCTCCAAGGAAGGTGCTAGGCAGGAATTGTCTTGCTGGTCCTCACTTGCCCTGGCAGACATTGCAGATAAACAGCAAGACTGGGGCTCTGCTCTTTCCTAGCCTTGCAAACAGCCAAAGCAGTGTGTCTCGCTCGTGAGCGCCAAAAAGCTAAAATGAAACGCTGCACTCTCTCTCCTCCAAGGAAGGTGCTAGGCAGGAATTGTCTTGCTGGTCCTCACTTGCCCTGGCAGACATTGCAGATAAACAGCAAGACTCGGGCTCTGCTCTTTCCTAGCCTTGCAAACAGCCAAAGCAGTTTGTCTCCCTCGTGAGCGCCAAAATGCTGAAATGAAACGTTGCACTCTCTCTCCTCCAAGGAAGGTGCTAGGCAGGAATTGTCTTGCTGGTCCTCACTTGCCCTGGCAGTCATTGCAGATAAACAGCAAGACTGGGGCTCCAGTCTTTCCTAGCCTTGCAAAGAGGCACTCTGCTTTTTCTCACTCTGGCACTCCAAAAAGCAAAATGAAACGTTGAACTCTCTCCTCTCCAAGGAAGGTGCTAGGCAGGAATTGTCTTGCTGGTCCTCACTTGCCCTGGCAGTCATTGCAGATAAACAGCAAGACTGGGGCTCTGCTCTTTCCTAGCCTTGCAAACAGGCACTCTCCTTTTTCTCATTCTCGCACTCCAAAAAGCAAAATGAAACGTTGCACTCTCTCTCCTCCAAGGAAGGTGCTAGGCAGGAATTGTCTTGCTGGTCCTCACTTGCCCTGGCAGTCATTGCAGATAAACAGCAAGACTGGGGCTCTGCTCTTTCCTAGCCTTGCAAACAGCCAAAGCAGTTTGTCTCCCTCGTGAGCGCCAAAATGCTAAAATGAAACGTTGCACTCTCTCTCCTCCAAGGAAGGTGCTAGGCAGGAATTGTCTTGCTGGTCCTCACTTGCCCTGGCAGTCATTGCAGATAAACAGCAAGACTGGGGCTCTGCTCTTTCCTAGCCTTGTAAACAGCCAAAGCAGTTTGTCTCGCTCATGATCGCCAAAATGCTAAAATGAAACGTTGCACTCTCTCTCCTCCAAGGAAGGTGCTAGGCAGGAATTGTCTTGCTGGTCCTCACTTGCCCTGGCAGTCATTGCAGATAAACAGCAAGACTGGGGCTCTGCTCTTTCCTAGCCTTGCAAACAGCCAAAGCAGTTTGTCTCGCTCGTGAGCGCCAAAAAGCTAAAATGAAACGCTGCACTCTCTCTCCTCCAAGGAAGGTGCTAGGCAGGAATTGTCTTGCTGGTCCTCACTTACCCTGGCAGTCATTGCAGATAAACAGCAAGACTGGGGCTCTGCTCTTTCCTAGCCTTGCAAACAGCCAAAGCAGTTTGTCTCGCTCGTGAGCGCCAAAAAGCTAAAATGAAACGCTGCACTCTCTCTCCTCCAAGGAAGGTGCTAGGCAGGAATTGTCTTGCTGGTCCTCACTTGCCCTGGCAGACATTGCAGATAAACAGCAAGACTCGGGCTCTGCTCTGTCCTAGCCTTGCAAACAGCCAAAGCAGTTTGTCTCCCTCGTGAGCGCCAAAATGCTAAAATGAAACGTTGCACTCTCTCTCCTCCAAGGAAGGTGCTAGGCAGGAATTGTCTTGCTGGTCCTCACTTGCCCTGGCAGTCATTGCAGATAAACAGCAAGACTGGGGCTCTGCTCTTTCCTAGCCTTGCAAACAGCCAAAGCAGTTTGTCTCCCTCGTGAGCGCCAAAATGCTAAAATGAAACGTTGAACTCTCTCCTCTCCAAGGAAGGTGCTAGGCAGGAATTGTCTTGCTGGTCCTCACTTGCCCTGGCAGTCATTGCAGATAAACAGCAAGACTGGGGCTCCAGTCTTTCCTAGCCTTGCAAACAGCCAAAGCAGTTTGACTCCCTCGTGAGCGCCAAAATGCTAAAATGAAACGTTGCACTCTCTCTCCTCCAAGGAAGGTGCTAGGCAGGAATTGTCTTGCTGGTCCTCACTTGCCCTGGCAGTCATGGCAGAGAAACAGCAAGACTGGGGCTCTGCTCTTTCCTAGCCTTGCAAACAGCCAAAGTAATTTGTCTCGCTCGTGAGCGCCAAAATGCTAAAATGAAACGTTGCACTCTCTCTCCTCCAAGGAAGGTGCTAGGCTGGAATTGTCTTGCTGGTCCTCACTTGCCCTGGCAGACATTGCAGATAAACAGCAAGACTCGGGCTCTGCTCTGTCCTAGCCTTGCAAACAGCCAAAGCAGTTTGTCTCCCTCGTGAGCGCCAAAATGCTGAAATGAAACGTTGCACTCTCTCTCCTCCAAGGAAGGTGCTAGGCAGGAATTGTCTTGCTGGTCCTCACTTGCCCTGGCAGTCATTGCAGATAAACAGCAAGACTGGGGCTCCAGTCTTTCCTAGCCTTGCAAAGAGGCACTCTGCTTTTTCTCACTCTGGCACTCCAAAAAGCAAAATGAAACGTTGAACTCTCTCCTCTCCAAGGAAGGTGCTAGGCAGGAATTGTCTTGCTGGTTCTCACTTGCCCTGGCAGTCATTGCAGATAAACAGCAAGACTCGGGCTCTGCTCTTTCCTAGATTTGCAAACAGCCAAAGCAGTTTGTCTCCCTCGTGAGCGCCAAAATGCTAAAATGAAACGTTGCACTCTCTCTCCTCCAAGGAAGGTGCTAGGCAGGAATTGTCTTGCTGGTCCTCACTTGCCCTGGCAGTCATTGCAGATAAACAGCAAGACTGGGGCTCTGCTCTTTCCTAGCCTTGCAAACAGCCAAAGCAGTTTGTGTCGCTCATGATCGCCAAAATGCTAAAATGAAACGTTGCACTCTCTCTCCTCCAAGGAAGGTGCTAGGCAGGAATTGTCTTGCTGGTCCTCACTTACCCTGGCAGTCATTGCAGATAAACAGCAAGACTGGGGCTCTGCTCTTTCCTAGCCTTGCAAACAGCCAAAGCAGTTTGTCTCGCTCATGAGCGCCAAAAAGCTAAAATGAAACGCTGCACTCTCTCTCCTCCAAGGAAGGTGCTAGGCAGGAATTGTCTTGCTGGTCCTCACTTGCCCTGGCAGACATTGCAGATAAACAGCAAGACTCGGGCTCTGCTCTGTCCTAGCCTTGCAAACAGCCAAAGCAGTTTGTCTCCCTCGTGAGCGCCAAAATGCTAAAATGAAACGTTGCACTCTCTCTCCTCCAAGGAAGGTGCTAGGCAGGAATTGTCTTGCTGGTCCTCACTTGCCCTGGCAGTCATTGCAGATAAACAGCAAGACTGGGGCTCCAGTCTTTCCTAGCCTTGCAAACAGCCAAAGCAGTTTGACTCCCTCGTGAGCGCCAAAATGCTAAAATGAAACGTTGCACTCTCTCTCCTCCAAGGAAGGTGCTAGGCAGGAATTGTCTTGCTGGTCCTCACTTGCCCTGGCAGTCATTGCAGATAAACAGCAAGACTGGGGCTCTGCTCTTTCCTAGCCTTGCAAACAGCCAAAGCAATTTGTCTCGCTCGTGAGCGCCAAAATGCTAAAATGAAACGTTGCACTCTCTCTCCTCCAAGGAAGGTGCTAGGCAGGAATTGTCTTGCTGGTCCTCACTTGTCCTGGCACTCATTTCAGATAAACAGCAAGACTCGGTCTGTGCTCTTTCCTAGCCTTGAAAAAAGGCACTCTGCTTTTTCTCACTCTCGCACTCCAAAAAGCAAAATGAAACGTTGCACTCTCTCTCCTCCAAGGAAGGTGCTAGGCAGGAATTGTCTTGCTGGTCCTCACTTGCCCTGGCAGTCATTGCAGATAAACAGCAAGACTCGGGCTCTGCTCTGTCCTAGCCTTGCAAACAGCCAAAGCAGTTTGTCTCCCCCGTGAGCGCCAAAATGCTGAAATGAAACGTTGCACTCTCTCTCCTCCAAGGAAGGTGCTAGGCAGGAATTGTCTTGCTGGTCCTCACTTGCCCTGGCAGTCATTGCAGATAAACAGCAAGACTGGGGCTCCAGTCTTTCCTAGCCTTGCAAAG